>NW_012267316.1:4208415-4318413 GCF_000151885.1 Dipodomys ordii | reverse complement strand
TATGTTTATTGCAGCATTATTTACCATAGCTAAGATATGGAACCAACCCAGATGCCCCTCAGTAGATGAATGGATCAAGAAAATGTGGTATATATACACAGTGGAATTCTATGCCTCCATCAGAAAGAATGACATTGTCCTATTTGTTAGGAAATGGAAGACTTGGAAAAAATTATATTAATTGAAATAAGCCAGGCCCAAAGAAACATAGGTCTCATGGTTTCCCGTATTTGCATAGCTAGTATATATCTGATACAAGCAGAAAAGGTCACATAAGTTGATGTTAGGTGAAATGAACCCCAAGATAAGAACTCAAATGTTTTTTTTCTTCCTTGCTATTGTTTCCCTTTCTTTTTCTTTCTTTCTCGTTTTCTTTTCTTTTCTTTTTTTCTTTCTTTCTTTCTTCCTTCCTTCCTTCCTTTCCTCCTTTCTTCTCTTTCTCTTTCTGTCTTTTCCTCCCTCTCTCTTTCTTCCTTTCTTTCTCCTTCCTTCCTTTCTTCCTTCCTTCTTTTTTTTCTCTGTTTTGTTTTTTCTTTCTCTCTTTCTGTCTTGTATGCTGGTCCTGGGGTTTGAACATGGGGCTTGAACTCAGGATCTAAGCACTGTACCAGAGCTTTTCTACTCAAGTCAAGTGCTCTATCATTTCAGCTACATTTCCAAGTTTTGGTGGTTAATTTGAGCTAAGCCTCATGGACTTTCCTGCCCAGGATGACTTTGAACCATGATCCTCAGATCTCAGTCTCCTGAGTAGCTAAGATTATAGTTGTGAGCCACCTGTACTTGGGATCTTCCTTTTCTTAATACTAATAATGCCACCCCAAACAGGAGACCTGCAATGTGTGACCTGTCATCAATGTTCAGTTGGACTCTGGGATCCTTGTGTTTGTACCCTATGAAAACTTTTCCATGTTACAATAGTGTTTGTGTACAAGGCCTGAAGTAAAAGCAATTGTATGAATTTAAAAGATACCCTTTTATCAACAAAACTGTAAAACACACTGTTGTTCTCTATCATTTTGGTCTCTCTCTTACAATCACATACTCAGGTTTGGTGAAACTATATCCTAAACAAAGAAGCCCATAAGCAGATGAATCTTCTTGCCCATGCCAGGCATGTGAGCTTAGAAATGGATCTTGTAGTATTGATCAAGAATTCAGAGACTAATCCTAGATATAGTTTGGCTGTACCCTAGGAGAAAGTTGGAGGAACAGACCAACTAGTTGAGCTATATCCTACATGAAAATTTTCCCTCATAATCAGAAAGCATATGAGAAAATAAATGTTTGAGATAAGCAATTCAGAACCCAAAAAATCTTAACTTGTCCATCATTGTATGTTATTCCTGTGGATCTTTAGGATTGTGTTCCAAGACTCATACTGAATGCCTAAAAATACAGATAGCACACACACATACACATACTCACACACGCATGCAAATGCATTCAGGGTTTTTTTCTGTTCAAACAAAACTATGATAGGGCTGGGAAGGTGGCTCAGTGGTAGAACGCTTGCCTTGCATGCATGAGGCCCTGAGTTTGATTCTTCAGCACCACATAAGCAAAAAGAAAAAAAGCCAGAAGTGGAGCTGTGGCTCAAGTGGTAGAGTGCTAGCCTTGAGCTAAAGAGCTGAGGGACAGTGCCCAGGCCCAGAGTTCAGCCCTCATGACCAGACCCAAAACAAACAAACAAACAAAAAACAAAAAAAACTATGATAAAGCTTAATGTATAAAATAGATACCATTAGAAGTTAATATAACAATAAAGCATATTGAAAGAAAAACAATTTAAAACTTACAAATTGTTTCTTCCTGGAATTTTCTATTCAATATTTTAGATTGGTTTGGATAACAGAAACCACCAAACCTGAGCTGTGGAGGGAGGAGTGATACTACACTATCTCCACCTGTTCTCATACCTATCATGTTCCTTGTCTTAAGTGCTTTCTCTCTCTCTCTTTCATACTTTTGCTAAGATCCTGCTCATGCTTCATCAAATGACTGAGCTTCCAGGACTTATAGAACTGCTCAGAGAGCTTGGCTCAGGGCTTCACTGTTACTGGCTGCCTGGGTAAATGTTCCTGCCCCACTTGGAGCAACAGGCACAGTCATTGTCTCTGTCTTCCTTTTCTATTAACTTCTGCCACAGAGCAGGAAATTGATTTGTCTAGGCCAGTGACCTCATTGAAGCTGTGACCAATGTCCTGTGTGAGCCTGACATGGGTCTCCTGCATTCCAGCTCCCTGCACAGACTACAAAGGATAGCATATGGGATTTGGAGACAGCTCAACCCTGGCTACAGAGTCCTGAGCCTGAATCTACCTTCCTCCAAGGTGATAAGAAAGGGTCCAGACAAGAGTACTGAGTATGAGCTAGGCCTTTACAATTTTATAGTTCATGAGACTTGCTTGAAATCTGAGTATGGAAAGCCCAGCTGTGGACAAGCTCTCAATTGAGTGTCATCTCTGTCTCTTTAGGGGAAAGAGAAAAATCAGAACTGATTATTGCCAGAGAAGGTTAAGATAGAAGAGGCACCAGCTTGAAGTTGAATGTATTGGTGTATGTCTGTAATCTCAGCACTCAAGAAGTTGAGGCAGGCGGACTGGCGGTTTGAGACTAGCCTTTGCTAGCTACATAGCAAGACCCTGTTCAGCCTACCTTGCATTCTATGGTGGGGCTTTAGGCTTCCTGCCTCCTTGGCTCTCTCTGGCCCCCACATTGGAATCAGTTCCAGATTTTAATTTTATGTGTCAAATCCCATTAATATTTAAATAAGACAACTAGGCATAAAATTCGCCCAGGTTAAAGACTAGCTTTGTTTGTGGTAGGTGTTTTTTTATTTGTTTTCTGAGTTTTTTTTTTTTTGGTGCTAGTTCTGAGCTTGAACTCAGGGCCTGAGTATGGTTACTGAACTACTTTGCTTAAGGCTATTTCTCTACCATTCCAGCCACAGCTACACTTCTGAATTTTTCTGGTGGTTAATTGTAAATAAGAATGAACAGTGCAGGAAGAAAACCAATACCAAATTTCAAACTCTGCTACAAAGCTATAGTAATCAAAACAGCATGGTACTGGCACAAGAACAGACCTCAGGACCAATAGAATAGAATGGAAAACCCAGAAATGAACCTACAGACATACAGTCACCTAATATTCAATAAGGGAGCTAAAAAATTAGAATGGAAGAAAGACAGCCTCTTCAGTAAATGGTGCTGGAAAAATTGGTTAATCACTTGTAGAAAACTAAAGCTAGATCCTTATATATCACCCTGCACCAGAATCAACTCCAAATGGTTCAAAGACCTCGGAGTCAAAGCAGACACCCTGAAAATATTAAGGATGGAGGAGAAACCCTAGGTCTCCTTGGCACAGGCCGAAATTTTCTCAATAGAGACCCAGAAACCAAGAAATCAAAGAAAGATTGGACAAATGGGATTACATGAAATTGCAGAGCTTCTGCATGGCAAAGGACATAGCTAGCAAGATCAATAGAAAGCCCACAGATTGGGAAAAGATCTTCACTAGCCATATAATGGACAAGGGTCTCATATCTAAACTGGAACTCAAAAAATTAAATCCCCCAACAACAAATCTTCAAAGAAACAACTGCCCAATAAGTAAGTGGGCTAAAGACTTAAAGAGAAGCTTCTCTGAAGAAGAAAGAAGGATGGACAATAGACACATGAAGAAATGCTCAACCTCCCTAGCCATAAAAGAAATGCAAATCAAAACAACATTGAGATACCACCTCACCCCAGTTAGAATGGCTATAATCAAGAACTCTAATAACAACAGATGCTGGAGGGGATGTGGAAAGAAGAGAACCTTACTTCATTGTTGGTGGGAGTGTAAACTTGTTCAACCACTTTGGAAAGTAGTATGGAGGTTCCTCAAAAGACTCCACATAGAGCTTCCCTATGACCCAGCAATCTCACTTTTTGGGCATTTACCCAAATGATCACAAACAGGACCATACTAAAGCTACCACCACAACTATGTTTATTGCAGCATTATATACTATAGCTAAGATATGAAACCAACCCAGATGCCCCTCAGTAGATGAATGGATCAAGAAAATGTGGTTTATATACACAATGGAATTCTATGCCTCCATCAGAAAGAATGACACTGCCCCATTTGTTAGGAAATGGAAAGACTTGGAAAAAATTATATTAAGTGAAGTAAGCCAAGCTCAAAGAAACATATGTATTCAAATATTTTTTTCATGTGATTGTTTCTAACACATTTATAAGATTATTTCTTTGTTGCTTTGTATGTCCCTCCCCCACAGTATAACCCCTGCTTTCGCTGTATTTGATGTCGGTATAATTTGTGGAGAGGAAGGGGAAAAACAAGTCGTTTAAATAAGGATACAGGTGGACCCGTTGCAACAATGAGATGTACAAATTGTTATGTCGAAAACGAACTTTACAACTTTGGTGGGGGGGTGGTGGTGGGGAAGATTGGGTGGAGGAGCAGGGGAGGATGGGAAGGGATGGGAAGGGGAAACAAAGGAGGAGGCTACAATGCTTGATAAGAAATGTACTCATTATCTTGCCCATGTAATTGTAACCCCTCTGTACAGTATTTTCATAATAAAAAATAAATAAAAATTAAAAAAGAGAAACTTCTCTGAAGAGGAAATAAGAATGGCCAATAGACATATGAAGAAATGCTCAACCTCCCTAGCCATAAAAGAAATGCAAATCAAAGCAACATAAAGATATCACCTCACCCCAGTTAGAATGGCTATAATCAAGAACTCTAATAACAACAGATGCTGGAGGGGATGTGGACAGAAAGGAACCTTACTGAATTGTTGGTGGGAGTGTAAACTTGTTCAACCACTTTGGAAAGTAGTATGGAGGTTCCTCAAAAGACTCCACATAGAACTCCCCTATGACCCAGCAATCTCACTTTTGGGCATTTACCCAAATGATCACAAACAGGACCATACTAAAGCTACCACCACAACTATGTTTATTGCAGCATTATATACTATAGCTAAGATATGAAACCAACCCAGATGCCCCTCAGTAGATGAATGGATCAAGAAAATGTGGTTTATATACACAATGGAATTCTATGCCTCCATCAGAAAGAATGACACTGCCCCATTTGTTAGGAAATGGAAAGACTTGGAAAAAAGTATATTAATTGAAATAAGCCAGGCCCAAAGAAACATAGGTCCCATGATTTCCCTTATTTGCAATAACTAGTATATATCTGAGACAAGCAGAAAAGTTCAGATAAGTTTATGTTAGGTGAAATGATGATTTTCTTTTTTGCAATTGTTTCTAACATATTTATAAGATGATTTCTTTGTTGCTTTGTATGTCCCTCCCCCATGGTATAACCCCTGCTTTCACTGTATTTGATATTGGTATAATTTGTGGAGGGGAAGGGAAGGGAAAAAAGAAATCATTTAAATAGGGATACAGGTGGACCCATTGCAACAATGAGATGTACAAATCGTTATGTGGGAAAACGAACTTTACAACTTTGGCAGAAGAGGGGGCGGGAAGGGGTGGTGAGGATGGTGGTGGTGGTGGTGGTGGTGGTGTGGGGGAGTGGGAGATGGGAAGGGATGGGAAGGGGAAACAAAGGAGGAGGCGAATGTACTCATTACTTTGCCCATGTCATTGTAACCCCTCTGTATGGTATTTTCACACAGATACACAAAAGAATCACAATAATAGCTTTCCTGCTCAACCTGGCTTTGAACTGAGATTCTCAGATCTTAGGCTCCTAAGTAGTTAGAATGACGTGTGAGCTACCAGCACACAGTTAGTTGTTGTTGTTGTTTTAAATATTTTTGCTACTATAATTGTCATAATCTTAGCCTATCATTCAAGAGAATAGAATATCAAAAAATTTAAAAATCATATAATGTATCTGATTTATGCATGAAGACCATGAAACCCTTCAGATTACATGACATTCCCCAGGCCACTCAGTCCTGAGTGAGCTTCATGCCATGAGATATCATGGAAGAAAGGTATAAAAGGTAATTGGACTATGTCTGGCTTGATTTAGGGGAAAAGCAGGATTTTCTTAGAATGTACCAAGCTTTTATGTCTGAGAGCTCCTGATTCAGTTACCAGAAGCTGGAATGGAACACAATAGGCCAGCAAGATGACTCATAAGGTTGATTTCCTATATTTTCATGGAAATTTTAGGGAGAGAACAAACTCCTGGATTAAATTTCAGTTACTCAAGTCTTAGTGTGTGGCCTCCATGTGAACATGTAAGAACTTTTTCCTACTGAAAATTAGCTGTACATTTGATTTTACAGGTTTGCATTTCCTCTGGTGCTCCAAAAACAGAAGAAATAAGGCCTACTCTAATCTTTTTTGTTGTTGTTGGTGGTGGTGGTCATGGGGCTTGAAATCTGGGCCTGGGCGCTGTCCCTCAGCTCTTCAGCTCAAGGCTAGTGCCCTACCACTTGAGCCACAGCACCACTAGGCAAAATGAAAAAAACCTCATAAGAAGTTTTTCTTCTAGCCCACATAAAGACTTGGCTGTGAAATAGGAGAGAGGAGGGGTGAGAGGAGACGTTATTGTTAGGGTTCCTTTCTATACACTACTATATTTCTGAATCTTTTACCAGAAATATTTCTAGTAGAACTTTTATAAGGCTTTGCTTTCTTCTTTCTTTCTTGTGGTGTTGCGGATGGAACCTAGGAACCTTGTACATGCCAGAAAAGAACTCTACCATTGACTAATCATTAGAGAAACTCGCTATGTAAGTAGTATTTGTGAGTGTATGTGTGTGACATATGTGTGACTCAAATTCCTGTTCCTGTCAAACATATAAAGATGGATGGATTATTTTAGAAGATAGGGAAAAGGCAGAATTGCCTGAAAATCAAGGCACATGTCAGGATACAAGTGAAAATGAAATGCAACAGACTGAGAACAGATCCCATGAGAAGAAATAGGGTTAAGTTATGGCTTAAGAGACTTGAATTAACTGTAATGAAGAGCATCTTGTGGTAGAGCTATTAAGAACAGGAAGAAAATTTAGTAACAGATTATTCAGGCAAACTGGGACTCCTCTCCCTTGGATATTTTACAAATGGAATTAAAAAGCACTTGTTTCTGACTAATTAGTTAAGAGTTCACCTTGGGGGTTTAATTAGTCAACATCTTCTCTATTTGATTATTTCGAAGAAAACTGATAGCAATTTTGTTAATCACTGTCAACATGCAATCATCTTAAAATAAGTTTGTGTTCCAGCTACCTACATACTGGACAAAGCTTAAATGTAATTGGGTTAACTCTTATGTTTCTAATTTTTTACTCACTTATGGTGAAGTTCAAAACTCTACATCTTTTAAATGTGTTAAAACATAACTCTATCTGACAATTTTCTTTCTTTCCTTTTTAATTTTTTTTTTTTGGTCCAGTCGTGGGGCCTGAACTCTGGGTCTGGGCGCTGTCCCTCAGCTCTTCTGCTCAAGGCTAGCGCTCTACCACTTGAGCCACAGCGCCACTTCTGGCTTTTTTTCTTTTTGCTTATGTGGTGCTGAGGAATCGAACCCAGGGCCTCATGCATGCAAGGCAAGTGCTCTACCATTGAGTTACCTTCCCAGCCCCTCTACCTGACAATTTTCTATACTAGAGACATATTAGTAATTTTTTGTGGTCAAAAAATAAAGATGAAGGGCTACGGATGGGACTCAGAAGTAGAGTGCTTGTCTAGCGTATACATGACCCCGGATTTTATCCTCAGCACAAAACTAACTAACCAACTAACTAACTAAATACGATTAATAAGAAAGATAAAGAAGCAAAACTCATAATGAAAAGGACAAGTATCTTGAAAAACTAAATTCAAGAAAATCTCAGATTAGATTAGATTAGAATAAATAAAATATTTTATTTTGAATGATTTAAAAATCTTAAACATTGTAAATAACATAATCTAGAAGGTTGTTTTTAATGAATAACTAAGAGTTCTTTGACTCCAAAAATATGCGTGGCAAGTGTGTTATTATAAATATTTTAAGTACTTTATCTTGATTAGCTATTAATTTATAATAAGAGGGAAAGAAGACTGACTTGTTTAAGGAAATCAGCTCCAGTCTACACTTACCACCACTTTTCAGTGGTGGAATATCTTCTGCTGTAATTTTATTCACTTGTCATCCTTCTCTCTGTGAAGTGAAAATCTTAGTTTTTGAATGTTACACTAAAAGAGGCCAGGACAAATAAAGAAAAAAGAGCCAACACTGAAGTGCATAACTTATGTAATGAGAGCAATGGCTCAAAATGCCAGCAATTAAATATTGAGACTATTTTTCATACCTGATAAATTATTTGGCATAAGTGTTTTGCTTAAAATTCATCCCCCAAGGAGTACATTCATTGTTCTCAAATGTTTATGTCATGGTCAGGAAAAAATAAAGGAGATTTAAATTACCATAATAATGAAATATCACTTAGAAAGAAATATTAAAATTATTTAAAATAGTGAGACATTTTCCAAGCCTTTTCTTTTTTTGAATTGTGATGTTGAGCTGTGGTATCAAATGTCTTATCAATTTGTTTTATTTATTCAATTTATCTATTTTGCAACAGTGGGATTGAACTCCAAACTTCACATGTGCAAGAAAGCCAATTTAGCCATCCCCTAGCCTGTCTGTATGTATTTTGTTTCTGAGGCAGGTTCCTACTACCTTTGCCTGGGCTGGCCTCAAATGAACCTACAGTCTATCTGTCTCCACTTCTCAAGTACTTGCAATTTCAGGTGTATTCCACCACACTCAGCGTGCTTAAGTTTATTTGAAACTATTAGTTTAGAGGCTATGAAGTTTCTTCACTTTAGATCCAGCACATTTTACACTATCAAATTAAAATAATTTCATATTTTATTTCTAAATCTTTATCAAATTAAAATAATTTCATATTTTATTTCTAAATCTTATCTAGTGAACTTCTCCTTCCATTCTCTGTGTTTTTTAGGTCCTTGTTTGTGTACTGTAGTTTGATATCAGGGCAAGACATTTCCTAGCTAGGTGCTTTCCTGCTTAAGCCCCATCCCTATCTAGCCCTTCTTGCTTTTTTCATCCAAGCTGTCCTGGATTTTGATCTTCTTGTTTATGCTTCCCATTATACCATTATAGCTGGGATCACAGATGTATTCCAATATGTCCAACTTTTCTTCTACTGAGAAGTTCCTGGGCTTCAAAGAACATTTTACCTGTTCTGGCCTTGATCCTTAACCCTCCTGGTCTTAGCCTTTTGTTGTCATTGTTGTTGGTTGTGGGGCCTGAACAATGGGCCTGGGTGATGTCCCTCAACTCTTCAGCTGAAGGCTAATGCTCTACCACTTGAGCCATAGCGCCACTTCCAGTTTTTTCTGCTTATGTGGTGATGAGGAATCGAACCCAGGGCCTCTTGTATGCAAGGCAAGCACTCTACCACTGAGCCACCTTCACAGCCCCAGTCTTAGCCTTTTCTTTTCTTTTTTTTTTTGTCTGGTCCTGGGACCTGAACTCTGGGCCTTGGCGCTGTACCTCAACTCTTCAGCTCAAGGCTAGTGTTCTACCACTAGAGCCATAGTGCCACTTCTGGCTTTTTCTGCTTATGTGGTGCTGAGGAATCGAACCCAGGACCTCATGCATGCAAGGCAAGCACTTTACCACTGAGCCACCTTTCCAGCCCAGTCTTAGCCTTTTGACCAGCTAGAATTACAGATGTGAATCACCATGCCTGGCTAGAGGCCTATTCTTTATTACAGTCTTACTTACCAGTATGTATCAGCTTTTCCAAATTTGGCTTTACTTATAAGGCTGAGCCCAGCTCAGTGATACTCTCTGTGGACATAGACTGCTTCTCTGTTACTCACTTTTCACCCAATCACATGATTTGTCCTCAAGAGATTTTTCCTTCTGTATTTAAAAATATACAACCAAGGGGCTGGGAAGATGGCTCAGTGGTAGAGCACTTGCCTTGCATGCCTGAGGCCCTGGGTTCGATTCCTCAGCACCACATAAGCAAAAAGGAAAAAAAAGCCAGAAGTGGTGCTGTGGCTCAAGTGGTAGAGTGCTAGCCTTGAGCTGAAGAGCTGAGGGACAGCGCCCAGGCCCAGAGTTCAGGCCCCATGACTGGACCCCCCCCCAAAATATACAACCAAATGTTTATTATTAATTATATTTATTTATTGATACACATATTAATATATAATGTATTATAATTATATTAATATGCCATCATATAACTATTAGAATTAGTTAGGGTATGCTGCAGTAACCAAGGAATCCCCTCTGGCTTAACAGAGCAAAGGGTTCTTCCTCATTTGTGTTATTGACCAGAAAAGGCAAGCAGCATATACACCTTTATAGCTTCTCAAGACTCAGGCCAATAAGGCACTGCATTATCTCCACTGAGAGGCCCAATAGTCAATATGGAGGAGGAAGTAAGATGTTGGAGAATTTGTTTCTGGTTTTGAGTTCATTAGATCAGATATGCCCTTAGCACTTCCACCAAAATACTCACAGGGCTCTACCTAACTGAAATGTGAAGCAGGCTAGAAGAGCACATGGCTATTAATAAATAGTTACAACATGAATAATGTGACAAATATTAATCCAAATTGATGCTATCTAAGATGGACTAGGCAGTAGATAAATTTTTAAGATAGCAGCTGACTGCTTCATGCAGCTGAGAAAAGCTGGATGATGTATTTACATACTGTATCTTCTGACCAAGATTTAATTTAAGAAGAAAACCCAATTCAATGTCAAACCATATCAAGTTCAATTTTAAGAATTAAAGTTAAGAATGAACAGACATCCACTCATGTATACACAGAACTACTATTTTAAAAAGTGATTTGCAGTCTTAAAAGGATTTTCATATATCCCAAGATGACTATGGAAACTATCCCTTTAAGATATGGCTGATGCTGGATTAGAAAGAAACACTACTTTGTTAGCATCTCTTGCTGGCAATTGAATAGGGAATTCTAATACTCAATATTTCACTGAATTTCTGTGGAAGGATTTTTAGGTCAGAAGTGTACTTCTCAGTCCCCATGCTGAAGCGACAAGATCTATAATCACTTAATGAAATGTTTTCATGAGTCACAACTAAGGTATTTCGCTCAAACATAACTGAATTAGCACAGCCTATTCTAGATTGAAAAGATCAAGCTTGGGCAAACGTATTACACAGTCAAGAATAGCTTCATGTTCATTCTGTTCCAACCAGGCTTGCATTTGGATAAGTCAAAGAGAGGAATGGCTGGCTTACTTTTAGAGATGCAGATTTCTGGACCATGAGGCAGGCTTTTAGGAAGCATAGCTGAATTCTGAAGCTGTTCTCTATTACTAGACAGCAAACAACATTCCTATTGCCTTTCAAAGGTAGGATTTTCTCCTTCAGCTTTCAAAATTCTTTTCTTATCATGGGAAGTAAGATCTTTCAAAAGAACCTTTATTATGGTTTGCATGTTTTATAAACAGCTTTAGTATCCAAGGGTGCCACTCCTTCTTTTCTCCCTTACCTCTGGCTTCCCCTCAATTATTTCTTTTGATTTTGGCACTTACTAAACATGAATGCCATGAACATTATCACCCCTTGTCTTTTGTTTGATTGTTAGTGAAAGACTGAGATTGTTTTGATTTTAATAGTTTTTATCTGGGGGGGATGGGGTGCCAGTACTGGACTTGAACTCAGGGCCTGGGAGCTGTCCCTTAGCCTTTTCACCCAAGACTGGCTCTTTACCACTTGAGCCACAGCTCTATCTCTGGCTTTTTGATGGTTAATTATAGATAAGAGTCTTATGGGCTTTCCTGTCTGGGTTGAATCTTGATCCTCAAATATCAACCTTCTGGATAGCAAGGATTTAAGTTGTGAGCCACTGGCACCTGGTTGATTTTAGTGTCTTTTCTTAGTGAAGCTCACTACTTTTCCTGCCTCACTGTTACAGGCAGTAACATCTAAATTTAATATGCATCGTTGTGTTTGCATGCTTTCATAGCTTTTATTTTTGTAAATAATATGTTAACTTTTCCCTGGAACTATCTATATACATATAGAAATGTGAACTTCAATTAGTACTAATCATAGTATGATGTCCTTTCTCAGTGATGAAAACCAGGGTGTCCTCTAACCCATAAACAATGCTTCAGGAAATGTACTTATAGGTCTGCAGTGAATGTCTAAGGATTTCTATACCCTTTGTATGAATACGGGACAATTGGATCACAAGATGTAGCCATGTTTTGTGGCTGTCTGAAATGGCTCTCCAATATTTTACCATGAACCTCCCCTCAGCATCTTCAGGAATGCGTTTTATGGAAGCCAGCACAAGAATATGACTTGTGCTGGTCTCAGTTAGTTTGACTTTGAGGTACCATGGGCTTTGTGCTGGGCCACTGAGTTCAATTCTAGTCTATTAGGGCTCTGTGGGGGAGGGATCTATTCCAAGTAAGAAAAACTCTGGTGCAAATCAGAGTAATAAGGCAAGACCTGAGAAAGAAGATTTATGTAGAAAGTGAGGTGGAAGCTGGAATGTGATAGATGGGAGGGAGCCCAGGGCTCAGTGGATTCCTGGTGTGAGGGGTGTAGCCAGCCCCTGCATAGACACCCCCTGGGCATTAGCAGTTGGAGCCAGAGCCCTGTGGTGAGCAATGATCTAGTTTCTACAAAACATCATCATCTCTCACATTAAATTAATGATGTTAATTTGAATGTTATTGCTTTTGTAGTTCTGCTCGTAATTAATTTGTAAATTTGTTTTGGTTTTATAACTGTAAGCAAGCCACGATCATAAGGAGTTTATACTTCATTTTATGTTTCTTTATATTTGAGTAGCAATATAATAAAAATATTTAAACTAAATCTGAGGAGGGCCCTTGTTTATTCCAAGTGTCTATTTTCCAATTCAAGTCGGAGAAGAATGGCTCAAGACTGATCCAATAGTGTTGACACTTGGACCCAACATCAGGCACACATACTTTTCTGTGGTATCATTTCACTCTAGGCTTTGACAGTCTTTTATATTTTGCCCTTGTCTTCCAATATATCATTCCCCTTCCAGATTCATGCTTTGGGAAGATTTGGAAAGCATATCACCAGTCAATGTTCTTAGCTGAAAGAAGTAGCTATTATAAAAAGAGAATAGTAGACTTCAAAGATTAGGGTGGCTCATGGGTTTACTGGAAAGGTCACAGAACTTTGGGCAGGGGCAGGGCAAAGGGGCAGGCACAAATTCTTTATGGAACTCACCTTTACAGGATACTGTCACTCTGGCATCTAGCCAGCACCGCCTGTCTAGTGTCTAGCCCTAGACTGTGGATACAGGTTTCCAATGTTAGCAGTGCCACCCTGGAAACCCAGAGCTCTGCCACTAGAAGGGATTTGTTGTAGTCACTTCTCGGAGCACTCATCCTCTGGTTTAAGGAGATGGAGGAGGGCTTTGAGCCTTATGGTTGCCCCACAACACCCACCCACACACAAGCTGCAAAGAAGTCTAGGAGACAAGTGTTACGGTACTTTCGGAACCTCTTTTTCAGGTCAGCTCTGTTTCTCATCAATACTTCTTATGTAATCAATTCTCCAAACACAAGAATGAGGTTCAGATGCTGGGAAGAGTTGGAGGAGGGAGAATTTCCCATCTATGGTGATATGGAAGTACTTGCTAAGAGTGTAGAATGGAATCAGGATGATAGCAGCTGGAATTGGCAAAGGCCCTTCTTAAGCCACTGTATCTGTATGAATGACTACAGGACAACTAACAGGGAGGAGCTAGGCATCACTTCACATTTATCCCTGATCTCCGATGTTCCCAAACCTCATTTCCTTCCCAAACCCACATTCATGAGGGGAGGAGGAGGAGGGAGGGGATGGGAGGAGAAGCATGTTAATTCTTGTTTCCTTGTGTTCTTTCATCTGGCTGGATGCATTTCCAGAACTGTGTAAATCAATGGATGTTTTCATTACTGCAATAAAATTTGCCTTTGTACCTGACTCCCCAAGGAGTCTGAACATAAACAGAGATTCTACAATTCACACTTCACCTCACTCAGGCACAGTCTTTGTTAAGACTCTGTTTGATCATTTTGCGTTTGATCTGCCTTTTCTCCTGGAAGGAGCTATCCCAGTCAGCTGAGAGCCCTTCTACAGCAAGCCTTCTGAAAACCCCGCTCAGGATCCAGACCAGGTGTGATGTTAATTTTACCTGTCAGCTTGACAGGGCTAAGGGATGCCCAGATAGCTGACAGAACATTATTTCTGGGTGTGTCTCTGAGGATGTTTCCAGAAGGGTATTAGCACTACAATCAGTAGGCTGAGTAAAGAACATTGCTCTCACCAATGTGAATAGACAATATCCCATCCAGTAAAGGCACAAACAACAACATAGGAGAAGAAAGGTGAATTATTCTCTGAGCTTTTGCATGCATCTTCTCTTGGCCTTCTTGGCTCCTGGTTGGAATGGGACTTACATGGCTTCCCTCTAGTTCTCAGGCCTTTGGACTTGGGTGAGGGCAGAGGTGAGAAGTTGGTGTCCAGCAAGGGAATGAGGAGTTCTATCTGTAATCCTAAATGGCCAGTAGCTGGTCAGCTCAGGCAAAGTTATTTTCCTCTTTGGGTCAGAGTGAAAACAAAAAGAGGGAAAGCAGAAGGAAGAAAAGAAGGAAGGAAGGAAGGCCATCTTATTGTGTTTGAGGAAGGATTGCTACAGTGAGATGCAAAGAGAACCCAACAAATGTTAATCAAGTAAATGTATCTCAATAAGCTATTTTATTAAAGAAACAAATAATACTGAGACAATGCCGTTTATAAACAACAACTACAACCTTGGACCCAAATTCAAGCAGACCTTGACATTCACACAGAATGAGATAAATACCAAACTCTCAATTTGGTAAGGGAAAGATCCTGAGAGAACTGAAACATGCCATAAAAAAGGCTTGAGAGATGACTCCTTGGGGACTGTTTACCCAGAAATCTTGCAGACTGGCAAAAGGGTTCACACTACAGGAAGCAGCTGCCAATCCCCAGAAGTTAGCGAAGTCCAGTGAGGCTTTCCTTTCCCAAGGAGTTGAGCCTTTACAACCCTGGGTCTGAGGTGCAGGCTGAGCAGTACACATAGCTATCAAACTTCAGGGTGAGATGTGATCATTCCCAAAAGTACAGGAAGGGTCTGATTCCTTTTTTTTTCTCCTCCACCTTGACCATTTCTGAACCTGGAGTTCAACACATGTACATTCTAAGGCATCTTCTAAGATGAAGTGATCACAGTCTATAGAGAAGTGATGTTAACCTTCTTTTACTGCAACACGTTACCTTAGATGATCAACTTGAAAAGAGGAAAGGTTATGCTAGAGGTGTGGCTGAGCAGCAGAGTGCTAGCAAGTGTGAGGTCCTGAGTTCAAACCCTAGTCCTGAAAAGAACCAACAAAAAAATGAGGAAAGGGGTTTTTTTTGTTTTGTTTTAAGCTTATAGTTTCAGGAGCTTTGGAACCTTTGTTTTGGTCCTGTGGCAGCACATTGTGGTGGGAATGCATGAAGGAGGAAGTGAGAGAGGAAGAGATAGAGGGATGTAGTTCTTTTTATTGTTGGGGGTGGTCATGGGGCTTGAACTCTGGGCTTGGGCACTGTCCCTGCACTCTTCAGCTCAAGGCGAGCGCTCTACCAATTGAGCCACAGTATCACTTCCAGTGTTCTAGTAGTTTATTGGAGATTAGAGTCTCATGGAATTTCTTGCCCAGGCTGGCTTTGGACTGCAATCCTCAGATCTCAGCCTCCTGAGTAGCTAGGATTCCAGGTGCCACCAGCGCCTGGCTGGGATGTGGTTCTTATCTTACCTTCAAGGGCAAGCCCCCAGTGACCAAAAGGCCTGACAATATGCCATGCTGTTGTTGTTGCTTTTGTAGTGATACTGGCACTTGAACTCAGGACCAGAGCTCTTTCCCTTAGCTTTTTTTGCTCAAGGCTGGCACTCAACCACTTGAACTGTATCTCCACTTCCAGATTTTTTTCTGGTCCTTTTTCTGCCCAGCTGGCATCAACCCATAATTCTCAGATCTCAGCCTAGAAGCCTGAGTAGCTAGGGTTCCAGGTTTGAGGCGCTAGCACCTGGCAGCCGTTTCTTTGAAATATTACACTATCTCCAATAACATCCTGATGTGGCAGTTAAGCCTGGTCTGATAACTGGGCCTTTACATGATCCTTATCCAAAACACAACAGGTGTTTTTAGTATTTAATTATTATTGAATATTAAAATATTCACCTCACTATGATTTTTTATTTTACATAGAAACCCTATTTGGACTAAGCCTTTAAAAGTAGACAGAGGAAGTCACTGGGCCTTTTATGCTAGATACAAAGGCAGCTCCATATTTGTTTGCTGCAACCATCAAATACAAGGGTACTTTGATGAAACCTTTTGTCCATATATTCAATGGAAATGGAAACAGAGAGATAGATCAGAGCCTACATAGGGTCATCCATCTTGTACTAAAACACTTGGATAATTAGAATGATTGCTATTAAATACAGCGTACATAAATTAATCATGTGTAAGTGGAAACACATTTGTTCTCTCTTCAGGGAGAAGCAAAATGAAAAAGCTGACAGATCATAAGAAGCCAAGATAGAATGCTCTTCTCTCAGTTGTCTCTGCATCCATCTGTCTTATACATACTCTTACAAACACATATTCGTTCCAACAATATGGTTTACTCAATTCATTCAAGCAGTAGACAGGAAACTCAGATGAGATCTTCCATGCCCCTGTTTGTTTTTGTTTGTTCATTTGTTTTCTTTTCTCAACTCCACCAATAACTTGTGGTGAGGAGAAGTAATATGAAGAACTTAATCTTAGATTAAAATACCAACTGTCACTGAATGGCTTTGGACCCTTGTATTTAGTGTGTCTTCCATTTATTCTCACTGAAACAAAACACTAGAGTCAGCCTAACTTTATAAAGAAAAGAGGTTTATTGGGCTCATGGTTTTAGAGATTCAAGAGTATGGCACTGGCTCAGCTCTGATGAAGTCTTTCATCATATAGCCAAGAAAGCTTGACTGTGTAGCTTTATGTTGGGTGACAATGGCAGATACCCATGTATGAAGCAAGATGCACAGAGGGTCCCGAGTGGGACAATACTTAGGTGTCTATGACAATCTGGTCATGAGAACTAACTCAGTCCCCATAGAATGACCTTATTTCATCGTAGGGCCATACATCTTATTTGTTTGTTTATGCATTTCTTTATTGTTGGTTCTGGGACTGGAACTCAGGGCCTGGACACTGTCACTGAGCTTCTTTTGCTTACAGCGAGCACTCTACCACTTGAGCCACAGTGCCACTTCCTGCATTTTTGTGTATGATTAATTGGAGATGAGTCTCACAGACTTTTCTGCCCTGGCTAGCTTCAAGTCATGATCCTCAGATCTCATCCTCCTGTAGCTAGGATTATGGATTTGAGCCACCAGTACCCAGCTTGAGGACATACTTCTAATGACCTATAGACCTCATACTTTATAACAAGGCACCACTTTTTAACAATTCTATGACAACTCCAAACACCATTATCCCAAGTCCAAGCTCAGGACATACGAACCTTAAAGGAGGAGGAAAATAAACATTCAAATCATAGCAACATCAGAAAATTTAACCCCATGTTTCTATGCTTAAATAGGGATACAGGTTGACCCATTGTAACAATAAGTTGTACAAGACAAAACGAACTTTACAACTTCGGTGGGGAGGAGGGAGAGTACTTGTGGAGGTGGGAAAGAAGGGATGGTAGGAGAAAAATAAAGGAGAAGGCAACAATGCTCTATAGGAAATGTACTTATTACCTTGATCATGTATTTGAAACCCCTCTATACATTATTTTTACAATAAAAAGCATACACAAAATAGAAATAGTATTTAGTTTATGGTTTGTTCACCTTTTAATAAAAAGGATCCATCTAAAACTGTGGTCAGAATGCATGGCTCATAAAGAAATGGTCAATCAAGGGCTTTTGGTATCATTAAAAACCTCTCACCATCATACCCTTTGCTTGGCAAAATGATGGAGAGGACACAGGCTAATAAAAAGACTGCTCAGGGCTGTTTTACAGGCCTCAGTGCAGGCCCAACTCATGCAGTCTTCAAGCGAGCCATAAAGGCCACATGGTAATGATGAACGCATGTGCTTCTGTAGAAGGTCCCACTGGAGTTCTGTGTTTTCAAATTAATACACCATCAGTTCTTTGCTGATAAACTGTAAAATGTGTTTGGATCTGCTCTGGGTCTGTAGTTTCATATTTGCATTCCAAAATACTTAAATTTATTCTATTTTATTTTTATTTATTTTATACCAGTACCTGGGCTTAAACTCAGAGCCTAGACACTATCTTTTAGCTTTGTTTGCTGAAGGCCAGAGCTCTATCACTTTAATCATAACTCAGTTTCTGGCTTTTTCATGGTTAATTGTAAATAAGCGTCTCCTGGACTTTCCTGCCTAGGTTGATTTCAAATCATGAGCCTCAGATCTCAGTATCCTGAGTTGCTAGAATTATAGGTGTGAGCCACAAGTGCCCAGCACCAAAATATTTTTTCTTTCTTTCTTTCTTTTCTTTCTTTTTTTAAATTAAGTTTGATATTATGACAATAGGGTCCCAAGTGGAAAGTTGCCTTATGTGTATTTTCTAGGACATGCTAAACTTGAAAATACACTTTAACAAACCAAAGCACACTTTAACAATTCTAAAAGAAAATTTCAAGGGATGGAAGTATCTTAAATGGTGAGATGATTTTGTTTTGCTAATTTATTCTTTGGGATGGTTTTTGACACTAAGCATCATGCTTCCTATGGAAATGGTAGGCAATGATAATGTGGCAGCTTTAGATATTTTTAATTTTTCTTGAACAATGAAAACAGCAAGAACAACTAAGCCCTGTGCTAAAAAACAGAGATAAGTTTTTATTTTCCAGTTTGGGGAACATTTATAATATGAGGCATATTCATTTATTTGAGTTTTTATCATGCCCCCAAAATATGTGAATACTAAATTTACATTTGGGGAAAAAATCCACTGGAAACATATATTTGAAGGACAAATTCCAAATAGGTTTTCTTTTTTTTTTTTAATTGTGAAAATACTGTACAGAGGGGTTACAATTATATGGGCAAGATAATGAGTACATTTCTTATCAAGCATTGTAGCCTCCTCCTTTGTTTCCCCTTCCCATCCCTTCCCATACTTCCCCTGCCCCCCACCCAATCCTCCCTGCTCCCCCTTTCCCCCCAACAAAGTTGTAAAGTTCGTTTTCCACATAACGACTTGTACATCTCATTGTTGCAATGGGTCCACCTGTATCCCTATTTAAACAATTTGTTTTTCCCCTTCCCCTCCGCAAATTATACCGACAAGCAGGAGTTATACTGTGGGGGAGGGAGGTACAAAGCAACAAAGATATAATCTTATAAATGTGTTAGAAACAATCGCATGAAAGAAAAAAAAACATTTGAATACATATCTTAGGGTTTATTTCCCTAACATCACCTTATCTGACCTTTTCTGCTTGACTCAGACATATACTAGATATTGCAAATAAGGGAAACCATGGGACCTATGTTTCTTTAGGCCTGGCTTACTTCACTTAATATAATTTCCAAATAGGTTTTCTTACTGTGCATTTTAAATTATTTTCATGATGTAGTTGAAAGTTTGAGGGTTTTGCAAATATATTCTACACTTAATTTATATAATTTCTGATTTATGCTCCTACATATTTTGGTGGCTTCTTAAAGTTTTGTTTTAAATCAGAAGGCTTTTTTATAAAAAAAAATCAGAGATACAATCAAGAAAGACACTTAGTCCAACTATTTCTCAAGCCATTTCTTTAACCTTCCTCCAGTGGAAACAGAGGAAATGTGTTGACTTGTGATATTCACACAGCTTGCAAACCTAAATACTAGTTGCTTGAGGGAAACACATTTGGCATGGTCCTGAGAGAGAAACATTCAGCATAGGTCTCAAAGAGAGAAAAACATATATATATATATATATATATATATATATATATATATATATATATCACTTACTATGCTTTTAAAGTACAATAAGAACAAATCCAGGAGACCCCTTAAGTGAATGCAGTTCTGAATTTTATATGATTGTCCTTATGCAGGAAAAGGAAATGTTACAAAAATTACAATTTACTAAAAGTAATACTACCAAAACCAAAGTAGATAGAACTAATTTAGCACCATGGGACATGGGAAGCCTTCCTCCTACCCAGGATCAAAGTTTAATTCCAGAAGATGGTCATAGGTCAACAAACAAAGCCCTGAGAGGAGCAATGACTGATCCTAATCTGTGGCAGGTTAGTGACAAAGTCAGGACACGACAGGACTTCCTTCTATTCAGACTGACCTAGTAGAACTTACTGTCCACCCGCCATCAGCTGCAGGATACCTGATTGCTCTAAGTGTCATGGTGTTCACAGAACATTGTGCAGTGTTGGAGATCTACACGCTGACCTGTCCAACATGGTAACATCCTGGCACAAATGACTGTCAGGAATGTGAAACAATTGGTTAGAGGACCTGAAATTTTAACTTTACTTATATTGAATGATTTGAACATATTGCATAATAATTTGAGTAATTTGGAAGGCCATATCTAGCCAGTGGCTGCTTTATCAGAAGATGCATCTCTTGAGAGTCATAGGATAGGACACCAAACTCCAAATGTCCTATCTGCTTTGGGCCCTATGCCTGAAGTCTGGGCCTGGGCGCTGTCCCTCAGCTCTTCAGCTCAAGGTTAGAGCTCTACCACTTGAGCCACAGCACCACTTCCAGCTTTTTTCTTTTTGCTTATGTGGTGCTGAGGAATCGAACCCAGGGCCTCAGGCATGCAAGGCAAGCGCTCTACCACTGAGCCACCTTCCCAGCCCGTGGTTGGAAGTCTTATACAGATCCAGGACTAAGTTGAGCAGAGAGGGAAGAGCCAGAGGCATCTGGTTCTGAGCATGAATTAGCAATGGCCTTGGCCAGGAGTGATGGAAGATGGCTCAAATGCTCTTCCAATCAAAACAATGAGAACAGTCAGAGGCCACGGAGTAATCAGAAATCTCTGCACCAACCTTGATGGATGCTTTTGGGACAGGTGATGGAGAGATCTGGCTGGAATTTACAGTGATGACTCTAGTGATTGGTTTAGGCTTACTAGTATATCTATGTATCTCTACTTATCATTCATATCTTTCCACCACTCCCAGCTATGTGGTATGGAGAGT
This sequence comes from Dipodomys ordii, assembly GCF_000151885.1. Classification (NCBI taxonomy): domain Eukaryota; kingdom Metazoa; phylum Chordata; class Mammalia; order Rodentia; family Heteromyidae; genus Dipodomys; species Dipodomys ordii. The sequence goes on along the minus strand of NW_012267316.1, from coordinate 4,297,158 downwards.
GCTTATGGGGAACCACAGTGCCCATGTGGAAAATGTCATGTTCAACTAGGCTACACTGCTTATAATACAAAGCAAAAGTTGAAAAAACATAGAAAAAGTTTAAAAAAATGAGTACAGTAGTAACAGGTAACAAAAAAATTAAGGCTCATTTTATAACCCAGGTCCAGTTGAAGAAACATAAAACATCTTGCATACTGTCTTTCTCAAGAAGAAAATGTATTTAGAGTACAGCAACATGGTAATTTGTTTCAGTAATTTCTAAAATTTTCACCCCTAAAAAGAAACTCTCTGGTGATAAAGAAATAATAAGCAAATGATTTGAAACCATAGCCGATATTGCATTTATTATCTGAAAAGATATGATTTCAAAATAAAGAAGAATTGATGCTCATAACATTTTATTATCCTTTCAACTTTTTTTCTTCTACAGAAACTTTCTCAGAAATGAGTCGGTCCAATGCAGTTCAAGTAAAAAGATTCTTAAACACAAACTTCAACTATGGTTTTTCCAAATGTGATTGTTCATAGTAATCATAAATATTGCAGTAAATGAAAAAATATTACTCTTTTTACACTAATATATTGCATTAGCTATAGAAAGTGATGTCGGGTTTAAATTTAATTACTTCTATTTTATTTCTGCTATTTGCTGCTTGCTTTATTGTTTGTCTGAGTTTCCAAATATTTCTTAAAAGATACAATATTTCTTCATCAACTAGCAACAGAAACAATGTAAATAAACAATCCCTTACAAATTAAATGAAACCAACCAATCACAAGTACACAGGTACTGTTCAGATAAAGAGGAAATGGGCCTAGATACTGTGTCTGCTAAGACAAGAAGACTACTGGAGAAAGACCAAAGCTCACACTGCATATGGGCTGCCTATGGCTGAGGTGGATTCATGGCCTGAGACCATAGCAACCAGCCACAGGTGCAACTGGTTGCTCACTTGTAATGTCAGAACCATGGCAGCAGGTATGACTGAGACATCCCAGGTACTTAGACCCTTATCCTGAGGCATGTTTAACAGATTCTCCTTGCCTTGTTTCTCCTAGCTTGTATATCCTGCTGAACCAACCCATTCACATCTTTGTTATATACCTGTGTCTTACCTATAAGACTTTATTTATTCTTTTTATCTTACTTTCAGAATAAATGTTTGACTCTTGTCCCATGTCTATGAAAATTTTTATTCTTCATTCAAAGACAAGAACTTAAAAGATTGAGTTTAGAATAATGTACTTCTCTTAGGGTTTCCTTGAGTTCTCACCAAGCACTGGTGACAAGCATATGCAATAAGCAAAAGGATGAATTACATTCTGACTTCCTTGGAGTAGCCAAAACAGCAGGGAGAAGACAAAGTGGACTTTCATTAGCCCATGCAATTCATATAGCTTAGTTGTGAAAATAAGAATTGTTATGAATGTCCACTGCTTTCAAATACAAAGGGTGAATTCACTTCTTACCTAATTTGTGTTGTATTTTCTCTTCTTCAGAAAGCCACATGGAAAGTCACATGCAAAGTGTTCAGGCACTACAGGCCAAGGAAGTGACCTTGCTAACTTGATTTCCCTTTTCCATCACCACTTCTTGAAAGGTATTTCCTTCTCCCTGGATCCCTTGAAATTCTTTCTCTGAAACAAAAGTCTTTAAGTTTGTCAAAATCTGACTCACAAGACAATGTGTGCCCAATTCTCTTCCATGGCTTCAGGGAACAGGAAAACAACAACCTGGCTTTCCAGACTCTGAGAGACTAGTAGAGAGAGTTTGTGTAAGTTGAGAAATGTTGTGATGACTCCATACAACAATGCTTTGAAGACTATAAAAGAGGGAGAATATTTTAGAAATGATGGGGAAGGAGTTTTAGACACTTGGGTCAAAGGGTGTCTCTCTGAGGTTTTCACTATTCTGACACCAAAGTAAGGTAATCCAGCCATACACCTGATCAAGAAGAGAAGGATCCAGAAGGCAGAGGCACCACACCCTGACAGATGAGAAGGAGCTGAGTGAATTTGAGGAAAGCAAAGAAGGTGGGTGAACAAGGAAGTGGTGTAAGCTTGAAGCCAGAGAGGTAGGTGGGGAAGGAAACAGGATTTTATTTTTAGGGCAAAGGCAGTCATTGGAGTATTTTGAGCAGGACAAGGATGTTGTCTGATTTATGTTACTGAAAGGCCAGGGTAGGGCAGGATTCTTAAATAAGACATAAATAAATAAGCATAAAGGAGACGATTTCTAAATTTTGCTATGCAAAAAATTCTGTTACCCAAACCCAAGTTTAAAAAGTAAAGGGACAAACCACTGTGCAATAATCAGTTTCCAGACTATATAAGGTTTTTGTTGTTGTTTCTAAAAACAAGAAATAGGAAGGGAAAGTGCTGTAGAAACGTGGATTGAATGCATAAGAAAATAGAAGTCAATTCATGTGTAAAGATATTCAAAAAGACTGGCATTTAGAAACACCAAAAATTTAAATGACATAGGTAAGATACTACTTGATACCTGTCAGACTGGTAAAAATTACATAGGCTAACAATATAAGAATTGCAAAGAATGTAAATGGACAGAAGCTCCATTTTAAGTTGACCATAGATTGGTAACCAACATTTGGAGAGTGGTTTGGCAATATCAATATAAGTGGAAAATATCTACCCTGTAGGTATAGATTATAGATGGTAGATAAATTATTTCACAGACATTCAAGGAAATACATTAAATGTGTTCATAGTATGTAGCAGTTTTCAATAACAAAAGACAACCAAATTGTTGATAGTAAAATGGATTGATTTTATTTAATGTATTCTTGTGAAATGAATGTGTAGGACTCATAGATATTAAAATAGAATAATTTAACAAACTTATTATGGCTTGTAAGAAATAACAAGGAGGTGTTCTTCTACATCTTTTAGTCCAGGAAATCATTTATCTTAGGATTCCACATAATCTCAGGATGCCTATCTGATCCTTAGAGTACAGACACTGTGGGAAATGTTAATTAGAGACCTATAAGCATGGAAAGCAGCACAGTGTTTCAGGTGACCAATATCTAAGATTGTAGGACAAATACTGCCTTTATAAAAAGCCTTTTTGCCCTTGTCTGGGCTGGCCTCAAGTTCATGATTCTCCTGCTTCTACCTCCTGATTAGCTAGGATTCAAATGCTACCTCATTGATGATGTTAAAATATTTGGGCAAGAACTCATGGGTCTTGGTTCCTATGCCTGGTTTCTTGCTAATCACCTTACTAAATAATACCTTCTACTCTTCTTTCCCACAATTGGGTAACTTGGTTTCATATCTGCTACTCCAACTCTTCATTTTAAGATGGTGGGCACGTCCCTCAGTGCCTTAGACCATCTATGTAGGTCTATCAGTTACCCAAGACAGCATGCCACCTGATTCACTCTCCTCCCTTTGCTTTTAGTGGATCCTGGCTATCCTTGCTTAGTTCCTACTGCAGTTCTATCCATTCAAGTCCTTGCTCCTTACCACACTTGTGCAGTGTGCAAATAGGGAGCACATCATCATCAGTAATAACCCCATGGATGGAGCTTGAGTTGAGAGCGTAGATTTAATATGTCAACACACGGTAGCACAGTAAGGGGAGTCAAGTGGCAGAAGAAAGATAGCAGTATGGAATAAGGGATGGGGAATACTCAGGAGGTGTGTCAAGGAAGCCATCAGTTGCATGTAAGTATGTAGTGAGAACCAAGCTGGGGTTCAGAGACCAGGCCCTGAAAACGGAGGTGGCCAGACAGTAAAGCAGTGATAGGAATAAAAGATGTGAAGGTGATTTACCAAGATCCAGATGTCTAAGTGTAAGAGTGGGAGGTAAAAGAAAGATGCACATCATATTAGAACCATGGGATTAGAACCTTGCAGGAACATAGTTAGTATATAGTGCCAGAGACTAATTTAGATATATGTTAGGTTGGTTTTGTCCCAGGAAGATGAGGATGTCCTGGATAGCAGGTGCAAATTGGTAGGTCAGAGCTGTGTCTGGGGAGGGGGTGCCACAGCCAACAGGAGCCCAGTAGAAGGATGGAGGGCAGCTCTTCTCTGAGGCCCCACAAACCTACATTCAAATCTTTCACTCTCCATGAAGAGAGGTGGTTGAGGAGTTGAGCTAAGCAGTTTAAAAAGGTGGATGTGAGGGAGAAGAGCCGTTACAGGAGAGATATGTCCTCACCCCCCCACACACACACACTGCCATGGATGCCTGAAACTACCGAGGGCACCAGACCTACATCTACTCTGTTTTTTTCACTATATATCCACAGATATCTATGATGAGGTTTAATTTATAAATTAGGCACATTAAGAGATTAACAATAACTAATTAAAATAGATCAATTATAACAATATACTGCCATACAAGTTCTGTGTATGTGATCACTTTCTCACAAAGTACCTTCTTGTACTTTGACCTTGTCACTTAAAGGAAATTCTTTGCACTTTCTGTTTAACATAACTGAATGACCAGCATCACTGCTCTAGGGTCACTCTGGGACTCTTACTTTCCAGAATGAGGATTATCTGAGTCCATGACTGTGACACCATGACAGAGAGGTCTGTTAACAAAGATGACTCCTGAGTGACTACTGGACAGGTGGGCTATACTGTGTGGCTATGGAAACAAAGGCTTGAGTCACATCCAGGCAGGATAGAACTGGATAGCCCAAGATTTTATCACACTACTCTGAATGGTGCAGTTGAAAATGTAGGAATTGTTCACTTCTGGCATTTTCTATTTAATGTTGCTGGGGTGCTGCTGATTGCAGGTAACTGAAAATGTGAAAGGTGAAACCACAGATAGGCAAAATCACAAGCCACAGGGGACAATTGTATTAAAGATGATTAAAAGGAACTAAGCAGACAGCTCTGGGAGCCAGGTTATTTTCTAGAACACTGTAATGTTGATTTGTGCTACCATGATGGTTTTCCAAATATTGCTGTCAGACCAATGTTGAGCTTAGTGTGAATCTGTTGGAGGGGAATTGGGTAAGACAATCACATGAGGGTGGTGTGTTAGAGTGTCTCTGGTCAGCACACAAGAGACAGGCCAAAATCGCCATTGACTTTACAGTAAGCAAAATCAAGAGTATACAAAAAAAGCTTTCTAAAGAAGTAATGTCTGTGTGGCTTCACTCAAACACAAGCTTTATAGACATTCTGGAAGCTTCTTGGACTAATTTTCCCACAGAGATATTAATAGATGTCATATCAAATGGAGAGGGGTATGTGATGCGAGTTATATCTAATAAGACTTTGGACAAACATAAATCTCTTTGCCCCATTCTAAATTTGGGGTGTTTCAGTGCCTTTAAATGATATCAGCACTTATAGTCATAGTAATTATAGTCTAGACAGCAGCAACTTTCCTCTCTGTGGGATGAAGCATGTGGCCACCTCTGACTCACATTTTCTCCTGGGAATAAAAGGTAGGTGCTTGTGTCCAGGCACTAATGTCCCAGTTGATGATACAGACAACTCTCCCAATGTGACAGGTGCGTCTGAGGTCTGGAATCCCTGTACAGTCATGGGGGTGCTATCTTTAGGCCAGGCACCACCTTTCTAGCTTTTAAGGATGCTGTATTTTACTAAATCTAGAATACCACCAACTATAGAAGTACTAATGTTTTATGCACCACTAATTTTAAAAGTCATTACAAGTTGCAACCGGAAAACTGCATCCTTGCTAAGACACACCCTGATTCCAGAGATACTAAGGTGAAAACAGGAAGAAGTATAGACTAAATTAGAATAGATGGAGAATAGTACTAATGCTATGAAACCTCTGGAAGAGAATGGACTGGAGCCTTAACATAGGCTGAATGTTTTTTTCATTGATGCTGATGCCGGGGGACATGAACTCAGGAACTGTGGTCTTAGCTTTTTGTTTTTTTTCTCAAGGCTGGTGATCTATTACTTGAGCCACAGCTGCACTTCTAGCTTTGTGGTGATTAATTAGAAAGGAGAGTCTCCAACTTTTCTGGCTTCAAACTGCAAACTTCAGATCTCAGCCTTCTAAGTATGTGTTAGCTATTGGTACAAGGTACACAGCCTGGCCTATTTTTAATTAATTAATGAATTAATTAATGTGCATGGTCCTGCAGTTTTTTAACTCAGGTCCTGACCAACTGTCCTCAATTTTTTTGTGTGTGAAAGGCTACCATACTACCACTTGAATTACATCTCCACTTCTGGCTTGCTTTGATGGTGAGAGATAAGAGTCTCACAGACATTCTTTCTCAGGCTGGCTTTAAACCATGATTCTCAGATTTCAGCCTCCAGAGTAACAGAGATTACAGACATAAACCATTGGTGCCAGGCTATAGCTTGAACTTTTAAAGAGTAAACTAAATTCCAGGTCAAGTCAGTCACATGTGCAGGAAAGCTAACAGTGGCTCCAAGAAGAGTTCACAGGGGCTGGCCAGGAACCAAGAAGACCCCAGGGTCTTACAGTACCTGGTTCTACCCAGAGCCTGGTACAGGGGGCATACAGGCATGTGGATGAAGAAAGGCACTGACACCTGGGTCTGGACTCATTGGACTGGATGGATGAGTCTATCTTCACCTCATGTGGGGCTGACAGGGCTCAACTCCCCTCATATCTGGCAAGTGGGTGGCCTGAGGAGGTTGCACAATAGGCAGCTAAAGGAGCAGCAGGTGGGTTTCTGGCCCTGGGTGCAGGGAAAGGAGGAGCATGATCTTCATGGTGACCGTAGAGCTGGTGCTTCCTGGGTAGAGGCTGAGGGCACATGTTTTTTACCCCCTGAAATATCTGGTTGGAGTGATTCCCACCCTGAAGAGAAAAGGGGGTTCTTGCTACAACATAAATGTGCTTCCCACAATTTCACTTAAGGTCATTTGAGATTTAAATGACAAGTAATTTGTCCCATTCCACTGAGGCAGGAGCCATCAAGATAAACTTCCTTAAGCTGGGCACCAGATGCTCATTCTTGTAATCCTAACTACTCAGAAGGCTGAAATATAAGGATCTGAGGTTTGAAGCCAGCCTGGGAAGGAAAATCTATGAAACTCTTATCTTCAGTTAACCACCAAAAATGCAGATAAAGCCCCATCCTTGAGCAAAAAAAAAACCAAAACCCTAAAGGACAGTGTCTAGGCACTGAGTTCAAGCCCCAAGGCCAGCACACACACATAAAAGCATAAACTTCCATGCATAAGCCTGCTGCATAGATCAGGGTGGCAGTAACAGAATGAGGCCAGAGGACTCAGGATGTCCAATGACTGAGTGAAGCAGTGGAATGGCACCTAAGTAATCTCACACAGCAGCAGTATTACTAAACTCAGAGGTGGCCTATGTTCCCTCAGTGCCAGGCTACCATGCTAGAATCTGTGTGAGTGTGCGAAGAGAGCAACAAACTAGAGATAGTAAACCTATTTTCTATGGGCAGAGCTAACTAGTGGTTACCATTTAGGGCACTTTGTGTGGAAGTCAACAAGAATTGATGGAAAGTAGTGCAGTTCCCAAAGGAGCTAGTATAGAAAATGGAGGGGGAGGGGAAGCAATACACGAAAGATTGACAAGTGAAACTTCTTTCAGAACTGATAAAACTGAACAGAAATCAGGATGTATAATCACCAAAGTAATGGAGAGGGGAAAAATAAAGTGAGAAGCAGGGAGAATATTATCAGACAGTATTTTTTAAAAGCAATTAATTTTAATCTCTTCCCCAGGGTCAGAGTTGACCTTTAAGATGTCCCAAAAGATATCTGGCACTTTGATACAGGAGGATATGGTCCAGTCTTGTGCTGGTTTAGGATGCAGAAAGGCATATGAAGTTGTGGTTCAAACTACTCTGGGCTAAGGTGGGACTGAAGGAAATGGTTTGGGAGAGACAGGAAGGGTGTGGGGCTTGAGTTCTTATTAGCAGAGGTAGTTTGTCCTGGTGAACACTGGAGCAGACAGGGCAGTATGAACCCTCAGGCTGGGTAGCAGCTGTCGTGGTAACTCTTATCTGTCCAGTTCACCAGCTCACTTCTTTGTAACCCCAACTGGATCTCTGGGCCCCTTCCTCAGAATCGCTGCCATGGATGATGTTCCTGCTGATGTAGACACTGAAGTCTCCTCAGATGGTTCCGGGGGCAGCCTCGGTTGAGTCATTGTATCCTATCATGGCTCTTGAGGCCTGGACCACATTGTATCCTTCCCAGACCATAGCCACCATGGGCCAAGAGCTCATGTAGTTTATGAGGGCTAGGTAGAAGGGTTTCCTCTGTAGGTCCTGGTAGTGCTCAGCAAGGATGCTCTCTGGGGCCTGTAGCATCTTCATCCCAACCACCTTGAAGCCACACCTCTCAAAGCACTGGATCACAGCCCCCACCAGCCTCTGCTGCACCCCAGAGAACTCTCCTGGGCACTGGTGCACTCATCTGGATGGAGGCCTGCACTGCAGGCTGCACCCCCCATGGGGTCTATTTTCAGACAATATTTTAAAAAATCAGAAACTGAGGGGAAAGGAAACAGCCATTAGAAAACTGAGACAAACAGAACATCCATATACAATGGTAGCAGTTCATTTAAATATGTGAGTATTCATCATCAATATAAATGTGTATACATACACACACACACACACACACATCAGCCCCAAGCAGTATCTCCTGAGCTTTCCTCTGAAACTTATTGACTTTGATCTTTCCCTTCCAGGAGTAAGAGGTATACTAGTAGAAGCTACAAGATAAATGTTTCACCCAACTTCACTTAAGGTCATTTGGGATTTAAATGAATGGTACAAATTACTGGGTTTTTTTAGTTTTTTTTTTTAGGGAGACATTTCAGGTTTTTTAGGGAGACATTTCTATATGTAGAGAACAGTAATCCAGGACCTTTTAGATGAAAATCTGCACTGTATGAAACCCCATGCCAAATGCAAAAGATTTAAAGACAAATCCTTGTCTCTGGAGTGAATAGTGGCCTTGGAGCTAATGGGTGACACAAACACATGAGTTTATTATAGCACTAGATGAGTCACAGATGTCCCTGACATAGTGGGAGTCGAGGCCAATTTATGAAAGAAGTAAGGTCTGAATGGGGTTCTGAGGGATGAGTAGTAGGAGGTAGCCTAAAGTAAAGGGCATTTCATATAGTTAAATTAGTGTGAACAAATCACAGAGGGGGAAAAGGTCCTAAATGACTTGGGAAACTGCAGGCAAATGGGTGTTACTGCAGACGCAGAGGGAAGGAAGTAGCTGAGAACTGTTATTTCAGCCTTTGAGCACCCTTCAGGCCAGGACAGATTTGGAATGAAAACAGCCCAATCTCTAACGGCCTAACTCCTGATCTCTAAAAAGAAAATCCTTGGACTGTCTCTCCATGTTTTCCAATCAAATTCCTTCTTAAAGAGTTGTTATGTGGGGCTTCAAAGAAGAAATCGGGAAAGGTGTCTTGGCTCTCAGCGATCAGGCAGGTGGTAGCTCAGAGCTTCTGGTCTTGGGTGCAGAAAGTCTGGCAATGGAATCTCTGAGCTCTTTGGCCTACAGTCTGAATAGTTGGTAAATTACTTAGTCTCTGAGCCACAATTTTCTCCTGATTAATGATGATAAGTAATCTTTTCTGAAAACTGTGAATATAGGTATAATCATGTCCCTCATTGCATAGATGAGAAATTAAGGCACAGAAACCCACATAACTAACCCCTATCACCCAGCCTCAGGCATGGCTGTCTGCTTATAGATTGTATGTGGGAAGATGGATGTAGGTATACCTTGTACCCATAGGCACTGGACATATGATGTGTGTGATCTATGACCCAACACTCTCCTCAGCCTCCCACATAGCCCTTTCCTTCTTTTGATCAGTCCTGGTGTTTTCCGTGAGGAGTGATAAGAAGTTCCCTTACCTATCTGTAATGAATCAAAGGTGTAACACATGTTGGTTCAATTCCATTTAACCCAAGAAAATGTAGCTTTGAAGTTGTTCAGAATCACATTCTGTCTTGGGTGGATAAAAAACAAAAGTTCTTCATTTCTTAATCCTCCCAGGTCCTACAAGCACTGGATATGACTACTTTGCCCATATAGAAAGCAGCTTTGAGAGACAAGTATTTCTTTCTTCCAAGTCCTTTTTTCAGAGTATATTGTGAAATGAAGGCAGGTAGCAGCCAGACAGGCACCCTGGATATGCAGAATTAACTTGTCAAAATACAATCCAGTTATTAGACATTTTCTCGTTCTTTTGTCTTTACACCATTCCAAATTTAGACTGAGACAGGACCCATGAAAGGCAGATGAAGGGTGATAAGAAGAAGCCCATATATGAAATTGGCTAATGTTTCCATTACTGAACATTTTGAAACTCTTAACCCTTGTTGTAAATTCCACATCAATCACATCCATGCTCCAATCCCACTACTTGATGGAGGAGCTTTGCTGGGCTGCCCAGAAAGCTGACATTCTGTGTGGTGAGGGGCCTGGTTGGGAGTAGTCAGATGAGCGTGGTTAAGGTTGGTGGTTGCTGCATTCCCTGTGTGAGCCCAGGTCATGCACTGGTGCCCTATTAAATCCTGACCAGAGTGAACGGTGCTTTGGGTCTGACCATGTGAAAGACTGTGCCCCTGCTAAACTTCGTAGAGAAAAATCACATTCTCTCAGCCACTTCCTTTTTATCTAATGAAATGTGTCACCCAATGTTATCTAATTCTATACTGATCACATATTGAATGTGAAAAACTTGAAACAAGTACTGAAAAGACATCAGTGTATTTATTGTTAGTACCATCTATGGACAAAGAAAAACTTGGCATTTGTTAATGATATGGAGATCATCCCACTCATGTCATTCTAGAAAAGAAGTATTTTTCTTTATGTTCAAAGCCTTTGTCCAGAATACAAGTCCTTGTTCTACTCCCTGGATACACAGACATACACTTCCCCAGTAGTTCAGTACTTTCTCAGAATCTAAAGTATAAAATAGTGATGATTTCAGGCCTGGAAGGATTTATGGGCCTGCCTAGTTGGGTGGTAAATAACACATAATATCTCCCACCAATACTGAGAAGGTGAAGATAGTAACAGAAGCTGAAGAGCACCTCGTCCCTTAAACAAACAAACAAACAAAACAGAGAAAAATGCCACCTACAGAAGGCTGGGTGTGGTGATGCACACTTGTAATTGCAGTACTCAGGAAGCTGAGAGTAAGACTGGAGAAGTGTGAGTTGAAGGCCAGCCTGGGCTCCATAATGAGACCTGATTTTAAAACAAAACGAACAATAACAACATGAAAACTAAACAGCCACCACAAATGAAAGTAAAATCAAACAAAACAAAAAGAAAAGCACCTGTAAGGCCAAGGTTCCCAGAATTTGTTTTCCATGTTCCCACACCAACAGAAGTTAAGCTGTGTTACAAAGTTGACAGACAAACCAGTTCCTAACAAAGCTTCTTCTGCAACTCAGTGTCTGTAGGCTCTTTCTCCCAAGCCGTAACAGAGCAAAGTTCTATAGCATTACCCTCCCATATAGCCCACTAACATTCTAGTCCCTTTTCATCTAGGTACAGTCCCTGGGGTATCACTTTGAATTTTTATAACATTCAGGAATAAAATGTGTCCTGTTCCTGTGTGCATGCTTGTTCACACAGGCAGCAGATGACCACCCAGAAGGGCACACTCTTAAGACCATGTGGGAGATGGGGACCAGTTTGAAGCCAAGACTGCATGGGAACATTTTTCACTGTGAAAAGCAGCTGACAGCTCTGCTGCTGTCCATAGAACTGAATGCCTGATCTTGAATAAAGAGGCCATCCTGTCAGGCCAAAGATGGGATGTCTTGCTGTCTCTCTTTGTCTTCCTGGTCATGCGTGTGTGCAGTTTTGTGTACATATCTTGAACTCAGGGCTTCATGTTCTCGCTTGCCTTTTTGCTCAAGGCCAGCCACTGGAGCCACGGTTCCACTTCTGGCTTTTTGCTGTTAGAAGGAGGTAACAGTCTCACAGACTTTCCTGCTTAGGCTGGTTTGGAACTACAGTCCTCAGATCTCAGCCTCTTGAACAGCGAGGATTACAAAGTTGTGCCACCAAAGTTGTGGTGAGTATGCTCATTTTATAAAAAGTCTGGAATAGAATCCTGCAAAAAGCCCTCACCATCTCATTTCAGAAATTCTGGATAGTTGGAAACTTTGGTAATAACTCCTTCCACCCATTCTAAACACAAGTTCAAAGTGACTTTGCAAAGACCTAACTTTCTCTCCTAAAGCTTCATTTTATTTCTCTCATTTTAAAGGCCCAGTGTAAGTGTCTTTGTAGGAGCTTTAGTATTTTGGGTCTGGGCTGAAGCAAAAGGAAATGGCATCATACTGGCAAGAATTCAGCATTTAACATTTCAGAAAAGTCCTTAGAGACAGTGTAGTGTAGCTGAAATTGGAATCTAACTTTGTTCCACCATCAGAAGGATGGAGGAAGGGACGAAGGAGGGACAGAGTAGCCCAGTGTGCTGCGGCAGGCCTAGAAGAGATCCCCAGCATCCACTGTAATTCTGGCAGGGACAGGGAGAAAGAAACACTTTCTGGGTGTCACTGTTGCAGAGTTTGCCACCGGGGAACAAAGTGGCAAATTGATCTCTGACATGGACATTGCTACACCAAGCTCAGCCCCAGGAATGCTTAAACTGGGTCTCTGCTGCTGCTTCTTGAATACCCTGATTTACATGCAGCAGGAGGCAAAGAAACCAGGGAGATGGCTGCAGCCCAAGCACTGGCCTGCAGGGCAGGAACAGAACAAGTAATAGATGTCTTGAGTATTGGAAAGGAACACTGCCTAAGTGGTGAATGTCAGGGAAACGCCAGGACAGCCTGGCACTCAGTGAGCAAGTGACAGATACAAAGAGCTCTATCTAGATGCCACAGGCTGCAGTGGCTGGCAAGGCCTGGGCACCTGTTAGCCTAACAGAGCAGGTTTGAGAGTTCAGCTGTTCTGTCCTAATCTGATGTCCATCCCAGGCCTAGGGCTGTCCTCTTTAGCAAGGACACTGAGGTCACAAGCTTATGACCCAGGGATCTTCCATCTTTACTTCACGGGATCATTTAGCAAGTGGGAAGGGGTTCGAGTGATACAGAATAAATGTAGCCCAGAAACAGAGTGGTAGAATCCAGGACTACCTGTGAAGGAAAGGAACCCCTTCTTTTCAGGGGAGCAACATCTCTAGTACTGCCTCAACAGTAAAGAAAAACAACAGTTTTTTATGGGTTTGTGAAATAAAAGATTTAACAATACTTTGCACTGACTAAATATTAACCAAATGGCAGATTTAAAGATTAGTGATTTTCAAAAGTAAAATTAGCCTAACTCTGAGAAAAGAATTGAAATACAAAGATGCTTACCTATTTAGAGAATTTTCAGCAGAGGGCTTCAAAGGGTTTTTGTTGTGGTTTTGTTTTCTGTAATGACAGCTCTATCAGAAGCGATATAAACTCTGAATAGAAATAATAATAGTTAGTAATCCAATCACAAGGAGAACTGTCAAAAGCTCATAGTCCTATTTATTTTTGGTCCAAATTTAGATTTTTTTTCCTACCAAAGAAAAGAAGAGAGTTCTGGCTAAAAACCCTTCCCTCTTCTTTTTCCAGAAACAAGTACTCCACTATTATGATTCCATGCTAATAAAGTACTATGGATGTAGGGATAATTTAAGTCCATGGTTAACTCATAAATAAACATTCCTGAATAAATAATAGTAATAATAAAATAAAATAAATAATAATAACCTTTAAATTCATTAATAAATATCTTTCCATTAATTTTGTCTGAATCCTAGTACTCTACTCTGCACAGGACAACACAATGGTGTTTCCTTCTTTCCCTCCTTCCTTCCTTCCTTTCTTCCTTCTTTTCTTCCTTCCCTCCTTCCTTCTTTTCTTCCTTCGTTCGTTCGTTCCTTCCTTCCTTCCTTCTTTCCTTTCTTCCTTCCTTCCTTCCTTTTGTTCTCACTTATCAGTACTTGGCCTTGAACTCAAGGCTTTGTGCTCAAACTCGCTCTTTCACTAAAGGCTGACGCTCTATTGACTGAGCTCTATCTCCACTTGCAGCTTTCTGCTGATTAGTTGGAGATTCTTATCTCTCAGATTTGTCTGCTGGGGGTTGGTTTCAAATCAAGACCTCCAGATCTTAGCTTCCTGAGTAGCTAGGATTACAAACCTGAGACACCAATTTCTAGCTCCTCTTCTGCCCCTCAACCACCTTATCCTTCTCCAAGTGGTCCTGCCCAGCATAGGAAGCATTAAGTATAAAACTCTTCCTCATGACAGCCATTTTGTCTGTGGTCTTAGCACACTTGACTTTAAAAGAAATCCCAGGTGCAGGGTGAACACACAGGATTATTGCTCACATAAAGCTGGGTGGTGGTCCTTAAACTTTCTGTCTTGATTGCATAGGATTAACTATGCAAACTTTGCTAAGGCTCCAAAGATGGGGATGAAGCCATCCAAAATCCAAGACTCTGCTTCTAAAGACACCATATGTAATTCTGCTCAAGGCAGTCTGCATATTAGAAATGACAAACATGTACCTGTATAGGAAAGTCCAGCCATATGTTTAGACATTGGCTTGGTTCCCACCAATTGAATTTTAATCTCTATAGTGAACTGTTAAGAGATAGGAATATAAAAAAAACCTTACTTTTAGAATGGGTTAATCCTGTAGTGAATCAATGGATTAATAGATTAGTGGGCTAATGGCTTACCTGGAGAGAAAGTCTGCTATCAAACCAATTTGGTTATTTCTTAGATGTAAACTTTTTGCTATGTGATGCCCTGTACTGGCACTCTGCAGCATACCCACTGGCAAGAATGTTGCCTTTCTATCTTGAACTTTCCAACCTCCAGAATAAACCTTTATTCTCTATAAACTACCCAGTCTGTGGTATTTAATTCTGGTCACTGAAAGTGGATAAAGGCATATTGAGAAGCAGAACTACTAGAATCAAGTTAAGTAGAGCCTTTCCTTTAAAACTTACTTTTTGACACAACAATTCCAATTCCAGAAATTAATCCTGGGAGGGGGGAACCTAAAAAAATGCAGTGTGTGTGTGTCACAGAGAGAGAGAGAGAGAGAGAGAGAGAGAGAGAGAAAGAGAGAGAGAAAAGAGAAGAGAAGAGAAAGAAGGTGACAGTCCTGAGGCTCAAACTCAGGGCCTGGGCACTGTCCCAAGCTTTTGTGCTCAAGATTGGCACATTACCACTTTGAGCCACAGCTCAATTTTCGTTGTAGTTAATTGGAGATAAGAGTCTCACAGGCTTTACTGGCTTTGAATTGTGACCCTCAGATCAGCCTCCTGAGTAGCTAGTATTACAGGCATGAGCCACTGGTGCCCAGCTGGAAAGATTTTTATATTGTCCATAATTCGCCATTGAAAAAAGTCATCACCCTAAAGAGGCAATGTTAGATTTGTTAATGGAGTTGTAATACAGTCATGTGCTATAAAATTTAGCAGTCATCTGACATAATGTTTCATGTCATGAGAGAACAATGTATTATTAATTTATAAAACCAATTAATGAGATAGTAAAATGACATAATCTCTTTTCATAAAGTATGTATAGACATTTATATAGAGACTTAACCCTGGGGTTATCTGTGCCTGTATAATTATAGTTGATACCGCATATGAGTTTGTTTGTCTACATTTTCCAAATTCTGTGTCCATATATAATAATCTAATTTCATTATTCCCTAGTTTTCTCTAGGGCAGAGTTGGGAAATGTGTATTTAAAAGATTTCCAAGGAAAAGACAATTAGATGCTCCTACCCAAAGAATGAATGTTCTTAACAATGAGTGTTCAGTAGCCCTCAAGGAATTTAGCTTTAGGACAAAACATGGTGGAAGTTGCTTTTCAGGCCAGACTTGCTGTGGATGAGAACTCATAACACTCAAAAAGGCTGAGCCCACCTGCTCCGAAGCAGCTGCAGGTGACCAGGGGCTTACTTAGCAATAGGGGTGTTATGGGACATGAACAGGGACTGAGGATACTGTGTCCATACTCCAGCTGGTGTAGAAAATTCATAGTTAACAACAGGATGACAAAGCAAGGAGCCAGAAAGAAAAGCAAGATAGGAGGAAAAAACCTAGGTTAAAAAAAAAACAAAAACAGGTAAAGCAAGAGCAATCCATTCATGGGATCAATGGTCATTTGACTCTTAGAAACAAAATACAGTAGACCTACATTAAATGCACAGTAGAAAGAAACAACACAAGGAGTAAGCTTTAAATGAACTAAATTTTTGTGTGTATGTGCCTATAGTGGAATTTGAGCTTAGGCCTGGGCGCTGTCTCTGAGCTTTTTCGCTTAAGCCAAAGCTCCTCTTCCAGTCTTTTGCTGGATAAATGGAAATAAGAATCTCACAGGCTTTTCTGCCCAGGCTGGCTTTGAACCATGATCTTCAGATCTCAGCATCCTGAGTACCTAGTATTACAGACATAAGCCATCAGCACCAAGAAGAATAAAATAATTTTTGAAAAGCACAAACAAGTAGGCCCAGTAATTAAAATAGCTATCAGGCAAGGAACTCAGTATTGATCAATTTCCAGATCTTTGCTTTCATTAGAAAAGCATTGTATCTTTCTCAAATTTCAGGATGATGATGAGAATGGCCGTCACTTCACTTCTTCAAGGATGCTCAAAAGAACTACTACCTCTAACACCTAGGACACTCAAGCTCATTTGAAACAAATACCCTGCAAATAGGTGTTGTATGTAATTGAAGTCATGTCATATTCTTATAATTACAAAGAATTATTATTATAATGCAGGTAACGCCCCCCCCCAATTTTAAAGTCTGGAATAGTCAGAAGGCAGCTGCATTCTGACAAATAACCTGTGACAATTTCATAATACAGGGCTCAGAAACCTCATTAGGATGCATGCATGGTGCCACAGAAGCACGGGAGGGTGTCCCAGGGTTTGTGAAAATGTAATTAGGCAAACCACAGGCATCTGTGAACACAGGGCTCATGCTCCAGATGGGTGGAATCTCAGGGTACCCCAGAGCATTCACAGGGACGCTCTCTGCTTTCTCTGTGTCAGTGACTCAAACACACCGGTGGTATTTTTGTTCTTGCAGGTGAAAATGTTGCCAAGGGGGTAATTAAACTACCCATGGCTGCTTTTTTGGTTATCTGTGTGTGTTGTGTGTATGTGTCACCAATTGCTGATGGGAGCTACATTGCAGGGTACAGAATAGCCTTGGCCACGGATCATTACATAGTTCTTGTCATTGGTGCTTGGATCTTGCAAGATAGGTACTGGGCATACAATGCCATTCTGTCCTGTGGACCAGTTCCCTCCACTCCACTCTGGAAGCCATATGTTGGCCATTCTCATGACATCAGTGCTGGGCATGTCCACAGATGTTACACCTACAGCTGGTGACTCAGACATTAACAGGAGGGGGAAAGGACATGCCAGCACTCTCTCTGGGCAGTATTACTGGAATGAAAAGGCCCCAACCTAGGGCTCCATGGAAATGTGCTATACTGGAAACACACAGATTCCTGAATCCCACAACATAGGGCTTGGTCCCTAAAGATCCCATCTACCACCTTTGTGATCTTTGCTATGTGTTTAATATCTCCGAGCTTCAGTTTCACTACAGTTAAAATCAGGTTAATATTGTCTTCCTGATAGAGTTTTAGTGGGGATTAGGTGTTATTGCAGTAAGGTTATTTTGAGATATTGATATTAATTCTCTACCTGTGTCTCTGTCTTTCTGTCATCTATCTTTCTGTATCCTTGTCTTCCATCTCTTTGTCTCTCAGTCACTCTCTCTGTCTCTGTCTCTCTGTCTCTGTCTCTCTCTTCTCTCTCTCTCTCTCTCTCTCTCTCTCTCTCTCTCACACACACACACACACTTCCTTGTCTATGCTTTGTATGATCTGCTACCTTTAAGGCCTCTTAACCCACATGAAAGTGAAGCAGAGGAAAACAATACATTACATTCTTGGCCTTCAATGAAAAACAAAGCAAACAATGCTGAGGGAGAAATACAGGAAAACTCAAATTTTCTCAGGGAAATTTGAGATTTGTACCTTCTCAAGTTCTGAGAAAACCATGTCATTCTCCCACAGCCCAACTGTCTTGAGATTTCCTGGCTTGGGGAGGTAGGGAGGGTCAAGGAGCAGGAAAGGAAGGTTAGATGTGTGGGTTCTGAAGTAGAGCTTCCTATGAATACTTACAGCTCTAACTATAAATAACAAACATGGGCTTATAGCCAACCTCAAACATGAACATGTTTGAGAGGATGAAAGGAAGGCTGGAAACATAAAATGGGAAAATGGGGAGCTGGCAACAGAAATTGGCTAAACAACCCATGCCAAGTCCTTACCAAGGGTGTCAACTGGTGAGAATGTTGTTGCTGTGGGTGGGATACCTGGCCACTGACAATCTCCAGCTCAAAGGTCTGCATAGCTGACTCGCCACAGGCCTTGAACAAGAACAGACAGTTCAAGAACTACCACCCATCTTTCTATTATCAACAACCCTGTCGTGTTGACTATGTATCTGGAGTTTGTTTTAAGGTCAGTTGTGCTAACAGCATGAACAGACAAGGTTGTCATGAAGAAAAAAGCAGGAGGTGCACTATGGCCCACATGGGAAGGACCAGTCTGAGATAGACCTCAGGCCTGTGTTCCACCAGCTCCCCAAGGTCCTGTGTTATCATAGAGGAAGGACACTCCATCTTTGGTGAAAACCAAAACCAAAACCACCTTGATAAGTGTCCATAACTGTCCTTGGACATGGGCAGCAAGGACAACTAAAGCTTCCAGGATCTATGAAGGTAGATGGAGTTGGGACCAAGGTACTTAACTCATGGTCAAGTACATCATCAATTCCCAATGATTAGTGCTTTGACTATGCCATGAGTCATCCTTGCCGCTCACATACCTCTGCCTCAAAAATCCTGAGACAAGCCAGGTACCAGTGGCTCATACTTGTAGCTATTTAGAAGGCTGAGATCTGAGGATGGCAGGTAAGAGCCAGACAGGGAGACTTTAATTAAGCAGCAGAAAATCCCAGAAGTGGAATGATGTGGTAGAATGCTAACCTTGAGCAGTAAAGCTCAGGAGCAGTGCCCAGGCTCTGAGTTCAAGTCCTAAGACTAGCACACAAAACAAAACAAACCCCAAATCCCTGATATACCTGCAGCTTTCAGTATGTCAGTCATTAGGTTCAACAACAAAGGCACTCACCAAACCTTCAGCCCACCTTCCTGCTGTTAATGATCTGCCCTACCCAATGCAGTGGACACGGCTGATTTAATGAGTGGAGGGTAAATACAGCAAAAGAACCTGTGGGTGGGAATCAGCAATAGTTTTCTGAGAATTATAGCTTGTCATCTTTTGAATGAGACTTTACTGAACTTTTGAAAATAGACAAAAAGAATTAGAGAGAATAAGCTCTACTCAGCCTTGAATTTATCTTGGTCCTCTTCTCTCCCTGGTCACTACCCTTCATGTATCTGTATCTTGCCAATGTACCAAGCATCCACACATGTCCTACAGTTAAAGGGACACCTGCCTCCAGAAATAGGTAGACTGTATTCCCTTATGATCAATGGTGACTGCTCTGATAGAGGCCCCTTTGCAGGAAGAACAATGGTAAGACTATTGCTTCCCTTCATTGGAAACCCTCCTTCATCCTGTGGCATCTCTTCTCCCCTGGCCTTTGTTTTATTCCAAGGGCTCAGACAATCCATTATGCTAATATGAGGAGGGACCCATGTTAAGATCTTGGTCAAGTCATAGGCAGCAAAATAGAAGAGACCGAACAAGAATTGGGTCCACTTTGGCTGTACCCTGGCAGAGCTGGTTCCATGTTAGCCTTTCTCCATCAACATCTTAAAAAAAAACCCTCCTGATATAGTTTAAGCCAGGACAGCTTTGTGGTTATTTTTATAAGTACTGTAGCTATTTCTGGACCGCATGTACCCATTCTCATTCCAGCCAATGTCATTCCTATATGTATGATATGTGATATTTGATTGTAAGGTCTCAAGTTTTACAAAATTGTCTTCTTAGTGTGGTGCTACGGAGAGCTCTTAGTATACTATGTGCACTGACCTCCCACATTGTCTATCCTGTAAACTTCATATTGTCTGAAAAGCCCTTGGGCTTTTTGAAGAGAGTTTTTCTTTCTTCTGTCCTAAAACACCACCACTAAGACATAATTAGTGAAAAATTAGCCAAGCAGGTGACCTCTGGGGATGAGCATAATTCTGATGTTCCCATAGGCTACCAACAGCAATTGAATATGAATGATAACAATTGTTATTCTAGAGAGGCTGCAGTCTGAACACCAGGAGCCAGAACATGACATCTGATGCCCATCGCACTGTGATGCCCTGTGACCCTTTTGACCTCTGCAGCTAACAATAACAGATGTGACTCTAAACAATTCCTGTCCATGGGTTTGTGAAAAATAACCAATCACCTTTGTAATGTGTGGCTGTCATCAGTTGAAGCTCAGAAAATAGCATTTATGTGCTACAAGCAAAGACCCAGCACTACCAGCTCATCTGGTTTACACCCATTTTACAGGTGTTTGTTTCTGCACACAAGCAAAATGTAGTTCATCAATAATTCTTTTAAGATTTATGTCACAACATTTTCTCCCCCTCCTTGTTTTATGGCTGGTGAGAGCACCAAAAGAGTCTGCTAGACAATTAGGAGAAAGGCTTCCTTCCATAGAGGTCCTGCATTCCTCACCATGACCTTGAGCAGTCTCTTAGGCAGGTCCCTAGACATCACGTCACCATGACATTGAGCATGCAGGCCCGTAGGCCCATTGACCCTGGAAGACTTGAACATGAACAATGGGCTGATTGGAGCCCAGAGATGTGTGCCAGAATGGACCTCCACTCAGAGGGACTAAATGATGCATGGGAGCTGTCCCATGATCTTGAGAGTCACATCCCTTTATCTTAAAGACGCCTTATCAACTGCTGTGCAGCACACACCAGACATTGCATTGCTCTCCCTTGGGAGCCCTCATTCTAATGGGAGCTCTGCTTATCTTTTTCTTCCATAAATCCTTGTTGTTTTACTTCTCCCTCTGTGTCCAGGAACTCATTCTTCAATACAATAAAGACAAAGGATCTGAAACAGGTATTGCAAGGTTTTTTGGTATCAGTAGTATTGGGGTTTGAATTCTGGGCTTCATACTTGCTATGTAAGAAGAGCTCTACCACTTGAACCACACCCCAGGCCCCTAGCCCTTTTGCATTGGGTTATTTTTCAGATAGTCTTGTTCTTTTTTGTGGAGAACAATCTCAGACCTCAATCATTCTACCTGTTCCTCCCCTGTAGCAAGGATTACAGGCATGCCCCATTGTGTCTACCTTGTTCTTTGAGATAGAATCTCCTAACATTATGATTATTGTTACTATTATTATTGTATTATTATATTTAAGTAGTTGTATGAGGGGGTTTCAATTCAACTTGTCAGTTTATGAGTACAATGCATCTTGATCAATATCATGCCTTTTATCATTCTTCCCTATCTCTTCCAACTTCATCCATCCCTCAGTTCTCCCAGCATTTTGCCAGGTCTAACCTTGAATTACAATCCTCCTTATTTCCACCTCCCAAGTAGCTGAGATTACAGACGTGAGCCGCTGTGCCTGCCCATGTCATAGTATTTTTATTCTGTTCAAATAACATCAATTTTATACTGAGAAATGCAATGAAGGCTCCGGAAATGGGTTAAAACTATAGCCACTTATTAGCTTACTTCATTTCTTGTTAGAGTGGCTTCTTTTTAGAACACAGACTGGTTTTGAATAGACTTGCCTTACTGGACTGTACAGAGGAAATGAGTGTCAAGCGTGGTACCAATCCCTGGGCTGTTTCAGGTTTTAATATTCTACACATGTAATCACTTCTCGAGATTCTATTCATAACAAAGGCTTCAGAGCACTGGTGTCCATGTAATTTTTATAGGCTAATGGATACTTTTCAATTTAATAACATCTTACATTTGAACTGGCTTTGGAATCTTTAAAGTGCTATCAACTCAGCAGAGTCCTGCCTGTTCTTATAACATTTCTGTGAGGAGGGCAGCGTCCTTCCTGCCTGTCACACCACTGAGCGGCAGTTTAAGTGCTTATGTGGCTGGCAAAGGGACAGAGCCCCAGCTGGAGCGCAGCTCTTCAAGGGCTGGTCCAATCACCTCCTCACACATCTTTGGAAGCACATTTGATTTGGGTCTGGAGGCTTGGCTTCAAACCTGGGTTACCACTTACTACACATGAGGCCCCTTCACTGTATTGGTGAGAGTCTGTTAAGCTGTAATATGTGAATATGAAAATGTCACACACCAGTAGGCTCCTGTTTCACTTGTGCCCTGGAAGTTCTGGTCACACTGAGGTCCATGGAAGGACCTTTGGCCACATGGAAGGGTGTGTGAAGTCCTATTGTGATATCTCTAGCTCAGTCATTCTCACTGTGAAGGGCAATATTGTAATTTCTAGAGACACAGCTGGTTGTCACAGTCAGGGAAGGTTGCTACTGACATCTACTAGGTAGAGGCCAGGATGAAGGCAAATGTCCTGTCATACACAGCTCAGCTCCATGATGAATTCTCAAGTTTTAAGTGTCAGTAGTGTCAAATTTGAGATTAATATGAGGCCTATGGATTCAATTTAAAGTATTAATGTGGTCTAGGCCAGCTATAATGGCTTATGTCTATAATCCTAGATACAAAGCAGATGGAGTTAGGAAAGACTGAGATTCGAGATTAGCTTGTGAAGAAAAGTTTGCAAAACCCCATGTGAATCAATGGGTATGGTGGTGCATTCCTATCATCTCAGCTATGTAGGAAGTATAAATAGGAGGATTGAAGTCTTGACCTGCCTGCAGCAAAATGTGAGGCTCTAAACTTAAATAAAAAATGATTGAGAGTATAGTTCTAGTGATACAGCATGTGCCTAGCAAGCATGAGGTCCTGAATTCAAGTCCCAGTTTTTAAAAAAAATTCTACAGATTCTCAAAATGGTTGTAGTTACATGGTGACTTTGATCTTCATTCTAGTCATATCTTAATATTCAACAAAACTATTGCTTCCACGCAACTGTTTATCTTCTAATCTTTCAGTAAACAGTACAATATAGTATGGGATACTATACTGACCACAATTAAGTAATGAACATGACAAACAAAAGAATCCAGCACTTGATGAGCCATTATGGTTGGGACCAGGCAGAAAGATGATTCCCACTCTTAACTCTTATGCACCTTGTCCAGAGAAGTGAGAACCAAGCTAAGAGCAACTGACAGTGACCTGCTAGTATCTATGGCTTGTACATATTTTGATTGTGTCCTCTCAAGCTTCATGTCTTCAGAGCTCAGTCTCTGTTTGGCATGTAAAGAGGTAGAAGGAACTTTTAAGAAGGAGGTTGCAAAATTGGTCCCTTCCCTGGCCTCATGTTATTTCATGTGATCTGTCACTCTTGCAGAAGTTCTTCTAATTGGGGCTTATCCACCATGAGGTGATATACTTCTGCTCTTTGGATTCTGAGCATCCAAAATTGTGAGCTAAGCAAACTGCTTTTCTCAATGAGCACACAGCCCCTAGTATGTTCTTATAGTAATAAAAAATAGGACCAATATAACTGGGGATGAAAAATAAACAATTAGTGCAACAATAAACTATAAAATATATTTCTCCTATATTTCTATAGCCCTGAAATTTTACTTGTGTTGCCTTACTTGAGATACTGTTATTGTTATAGTTCACCTTATTTACCCTAGGCTCGAGTCAGACCTACTCATCAGTAGGAAGGTCTTCTGGAATCTAAAAATTATACCTAAATATCCTGGTTAGCTGCCCTAGCAAGCGGAGGGAAGACTGTGAACTATCTAACTCAGTTTGGATGAGGGCAGTGATTTCTATCAATCCTTTAGATGATCACTGGCTAAGGGAATCTATCATTGTGAACCCCCTTCTCCAAACCCTGAGATTACCTTCTCAAAATGACAGGGTTCCTATTCTGTGGAGAATCAAAGATTTCATTGTCTCTGTATCCAGCAGATCCTATTTCATAAGGTCTTGGATTAACTGTAGCCATTTTCTAGCTTAACTTTTAAAATTAGTTTTCTAGACTTTTTGGCAGTTAAAGGGAAAAGATAGGAAAAAATAGTTCAGGCCAACTTTCAGATGAAATGGTGATAGTATATTAAACTGTAACACATTGCTCTCCTCTAATTGCTTTTAACTGGAACCAGGGTTTGAACTCAGGAGCTGGTACTCTACGCCTCATCTGCAAACTGGAGTGTGTACAGCTTCTTGTTGGTTAGTTGGAGGTAGAGTCGTGTAGACTTCCCTGCCAGGGCTAGTCTTGAACTGTGATCCTCCAGATCATAGTCTTCTCAGTAGTTAAGCTCACAACCATGAGTTTGACCTCTCCTCTAATATCTACGTATTGAAAATGCCCCAAATAGTTACCTACTACTTGCCTAGCTCACATTGTTTCTAGTGGTGCCAGTAATTCCATAAAAGAAAAATACCTGCTTCACTTTCCATATCTGACAAGTCCTGAGGGTGGATTGTAATTTTACCTTCAATGTTACTCTGGGTTACTGGGCTTCACATTCAAGCCTCATTCACAGAACATACATGAAGTTACTGCGAATGAGGCTGTTATAAAACTTGAAAGAAGACCATCTTAATGTGAAGGTAATCCTTTACAAAATGAGAAGAGTTAGTTGAACCCTCATATGGAAAATGGACAAAAGTGAGAAGCACTAATGGGCTGTGGAGTTTATCACCTGAGGCTCACATGGTCCAATCCTACCATAGTGGAAAGTAATCACATTGTTTTATGGCCACTCTGCTGTGCAGATGGTCTCAGCCCAGCTCCTAATTCAAGTGCAGTGCTACAAAAACTATAGCCAGTCCTCATGGGCTCAGGAGGGAGCAGTCACAGGCACAGAACCATTCTCTTGGAGTTAGTACTCCCGAGTTTGGCTCATTAGCCGTTATAAAGTATGGCAGGTAAACCCTGTGGCCTTAGCTGTAATACAGAGCCCTGAAAGCACAAATGAAAAGAAAACCCTCATTTCTCCAGAGACTTCAGTACAGCGTCTATCTTCAGAACTAAATGCACTCCAAGACACTTAAAGAAAAGCAACACATGCCCGTTAGTGCATGTCAGCTATCTAGGTGAGAGCCAGGGCTCCCCACAGCCTGAGAAATATGACTATGGTCTGAAGTCTATTGCAGCTGAGCCTTAGCAGCTAACTTCAGCAGATTGATCAATTCAAAGTTTGCTGGCAGCCTCAGTCACAGGCAGCTACCAGGGCAGAGAAATGAGGATCTTAACAGCAATATTTTCAAAGTGTCAGAGCGTTTACAGTAAACATTCTAGAAGCACAGGAATAAGTGTGGATGTGAAACGAATAGAACAGAGAAAGGTTGTCTATCAGTGTACATAGGTAAGCACTTGAGTCTCTAGTATATAACAATGGTGTACATAGGGTTATGAATCCCGGTGCCTAGCCAAGTGTCTACAGCTCCCACCAATAATCCTAGCTATGCAAGAGGCTGAGATCTGGAGGATAAAGTTCCATTGCCAGTCTTCAAAGAAAAGTCTGTGAGACTCCATCTCCAAAATAATCAGCAAAAAGACAAAACAGGGTGTTCAGATGGTAGACCACTAGCCATGCAAGAAAACTAAGTGATGTCAAGGCCCTGTGTTCAAAACCAGGTATCTATAAAAATAAATAAATAAATAAATAATTTTTTCTGTGACAAGTGTTTGAATCCTAACTCTTTTGCCTTCTAGATATGTGACTTAGGAATAAATTGCTCAATTTCGGTGACTATTATTCTCATCTGCAAACTGAGAAGTGTTTAAGGATATGTGTTAAGTAGCTGAGATTTACTTTATGAAAATTTGTTATTTTCTGGCAGTGCAGAGACAATCACTCATCTAGCAAACATTGAGTGCCAACTGAAGGCTAGGAGCTATTGTTGACATCAGACTAATCACCACCCCCCCAAAAAATCAGGTTGCTAGTGGCTCATGCCTATAATCCCAGTTACTTAGGAGGCTGAGACTGAAGATCCCGGTTCAAACCTGGGAGGGGCAAGAAAGTTGGTGAGATTCTTATCTCCAATGCACCACCAAAAAGCCAGAAGTGGAGCTGTGGCACAAGTAACAGAGCAATAGCCTTGAGTGACAAAGATAAGGGATGGTGCCTAGGCCTTGAGTTCAAGCCCTAGTACTACAATTCACAGACATACGGAGACACATACACAGACCCATAGACACAGACACAGACAGACAGACAGACAGACAGACAGACAGACAGACGTATGGACAGACAGACAGACGGACGGACAGACAGACAGACACACACACACATACACATCACCAAACAGTTCTCCCAAACTCATGGAGTTTAAAGTTTACAGCAAGCACTCAGTAAAAGTGAATAATCATTATTACTATTAAAAAATCTGATTTTTTCCCAATCATGGAGAGAGGATATATTCCAGAAGCCCAAATAAATCCTGTTTGCTAGAGCACATTGCTCAGAGACTATGATTATCTCAGGAGAATTTTTTCTTGCTTTCCTAATGAATCCTTTCTCTTCTTACTTGACAGTTTAAATATTTCTTTTAAATATGGCAAGGAACCTGGGAACTGAATTGATCAGTATAGCAGGTAGAAGCTGTGCATAGAATCTAATAGCCCACAAGGCCCTTTGTAGATATATGCTCAGTTCTTGAGTTATTCTCTGTAGGGAGCAGATGGCCTGCCAGCACAAGTGATCCATCCTAATACCTACAGCTGAGTCAGGTACAAGCTTGTGGCTTCAGTGTGACAATTGAGCTATCTATCTCAATAGACACGGCCCCTCTTGACCTTTAGTGTCCCTTTACCTCTACTTAGTGTTGGGGACAGTCAATGAAGGCCGTGTTGGTATTGGGGCAAATCTGACCAAGTATACTCTGGCTGAAACTGACTGAGTCCATTGTCTGACTCAACGAATCACAATGCTACAAAGTGTTTGTTAAGGGGACCTGACACCTGAGATAACATGGGTAATAGCCAACCAAAGTGGCTGAGCAGGACACCAGTATGTTCTGACTGACTGCTGCTAATCATCTTCACATTTAAGATTGCAGGCACAGCTATGCTAATTAGCAGAGGCTCATAAGCTCAGAATATGAAAAAAATCTAAAATGGTAAAATGAACAAAAGAACAAATAAGGATTTAACCTAAAATTTGGACTGTGTTCCACAGTCCCAAAGGGATTAGTTGTCCAACAGCTAGGGAGATAAACAGTCAACAAAAAAAGTTGTATATAAGCTGGGCACTAGTAGTTTACTCTGGTAATTCTAGCTACTCAGAAGGCTGAGATATGAAGTTTGTGGTTTGAAGCCAGCTTGGACAGAAAAGTCTATGAGACTCTTATCTCCAAAAAAACGTTAAGTACAGATGTGACTCAAGTGGTAGAGTAATGAGCCCTGAGTGAAAAAGCCAAGTGAGAGTGTAGTATCAACCCCAAAATAATTGTGAATACCTAAAATGCTTGCTTGGAAGATAATTTTAAATCAACCTGTAAAGTATACAGAATAACAGAATTAGATAGGATACAATAAGCATATATAATATATAAAATCTAATATGTGGATATTATATATATGCATATATATAGAAAGAGAGAGAGAAAGAACAAGAGAGAACGAGAGGGGGCTGGATATAAAAATATATATATAGGGCTGGGAAGGTGGCTTAGTGGTAGAGTGCTTGCCTTGCATGTATGAGGCCCTGGGTTCGATTCCTCAGTACCACATAAGCAGAAAAAGCAGGAGGTGGTGTTATGGCTCAAGTGGTAGAGTGCTAGCCAAGAGTTGAGAGACAGCATCATAGCCCAGAGTTCAGGCCCCCATGACTGACAAAACAAAACAGAACAAAACACATATATATACTTATGTAAGTTACTGAAATGCTATGTGTAACTTTGTTGCATGAACACAATGTATGGACCCTTAAAAATAAAATCTGCATGCTTATATTTTGAGGATAATATATCCCCAGAATAATTTTAAATGAGATAAATAAATAAAATCTATATATTAATATAATGGAAATTTAAAATCAAACAATTATCAATTTGGCTCAGATTTAGAAATTATTTTCATGTTCCAAATTACTATACTAAAAAATATTCATGTTTGGCTGGGCATAATGGCATATGCCTAGAATCCTAGGAACCCAAAAAGTGGAGACAGAGTACTTCAGTTTGAGGATAGCCTGGGCAAAATTTTAGCTAGGTTCTATCTCAGAAAGAAGCTAGGCATGGTGGTGCACACCAGTGGTCCCAGCTGCTAATGAGGCAGAGATAGGAGGATCATGGTCTGAGGCTAGCTTGGTAAAAACATGAGAAACTCTCTGAAAACTAATTAAAGCAAAGTGGACTTCAGGACATAGTTCAAGTGGTAGAGAACTTGGCTCAAGGCCTTGAGTTCAATTTTTAGAACTTCCAGAAAAGAAACTATTCATTAGTTTACTGTTTTGTCTTTGGTTTATTGAAAGGATTGAATATTAAAAGTTACAATGTTTAGTTTCATTTACACTGGGGCTCTCAGAAACTCACTTGACTTGTTTGGTTCCATTAAAGTTTCTGCCAAAACTCCACCCATGTCATTCTAAGGAGAAGATTTAAGTTTTATTTTCGTTGATATTTTACCAAGTTGTAAAATAGACTCGTGTGGTCTTCATTTGAGGTATCACAATATAATCCGAAGGAAAGAGAAAAAACCTATAGGTTGTATCACAAATTCCCAAATAACTCAGTATTTAATGGTTGGAAGACTTTTCTTCCCAAAGTTAGAAATTGTGTAGAAATCAGAAGAAAGCATAGAATTATCTCTGCTGATGAGGTCTGACTTTCCTTCCTTTGAATATTTTTACCTTAGAGAACAAATACGACATAAAAGCTTGGTTCTAACCTTAGCTCTAAACCACAATGAGACCACATTACGACTGCCTACATGGGCTATGTTTGGAAGAGGATATTCTGTAAGGGCTCAAACTCTTTTTTGCTTTACTTCTAGTTACTAAAACAGGTGTGAGAAAATTATAATTTTTGTATTTGTTGGTTTCAAAGTCTGTATAAGAGACCCAGCCAGCTGCATTTAAAAAAATAAGTAAGCCTAATACATTTACTAGGAAAACAGTATTTTTCAGCAAGAAATAGACAGTAATGCTGTTTACTTTTTATGCATTAGCCTCTTAATTCTCAAGAGATGGTCACAGTGACAGAATCATTAAAATAAAGGTTAAAAAAGAGCAAGGGAAGACGACTGAACTATTACTTGTGCCAGATGACCCAGGTTAATGGATCATTTCTGCAAGAGCTGTCGGGAGCCATGGAGTATTTCTTCCACAAATTCCCAGTTCTCTGTTTTCATTCCAAGTGCTTAGCTTGGCTTATATCAACCACACTGGTGTTGAAAGATCATTTTTGTACTTGGAAGGAGGCTTGGAGACTGGCAGGGCATTCCAGAAGGTTCACATCCATCTCTTTACAGGTGAAGAGAAGGTGATAGGGGAAGTGCTATCCTTTTATTCTGGAATCACAGAAACATTTGACTTTGCCAGATGCCTGTCATCCTAGCTACTCAGCAGGCTGAGATCTGAGGAGCCTCTTGGTTCAAGTGGTAGAGCACTATTCTTGAATAGACAAGCTAAGGGATAGTGCCCAGGCCCCTAAGTTCAGCCCCCACCAGTGGCACACACACACACACACACACACACACACACACACACACACACACACACATGCATACACACACAAAAAAAAAAACAAAGAAGAAATACATGACTGCCAGGTGCCAGTGGCTCACGCCTGTAATTCTAGCTACTCAGGAGGCTGAGATCTGAGGTTCGCGTTCAAAGCCAGCCCGGGGAGGAAAGTCTGTGAAACTCTTATCTCCAATAAACCACTAGAAAACCCGAAGTGGCGCTGTAGCTCAAGTGGTAGAGTGCTCGCCTTGAGCTGAAGAGCTGAGGGACAGTGCTCAGGCCCAGAGTTCAAGCCCCACAATTGACAACAACAACAAAAAAGAAATACATGACTTATTCCAGCATCTCGCCTTTCCCGGGCCATACATATAACAAGGTAGTATGCAGACGTTTTGGTGTCAAATTTGTATCAATCCGAGGACTGGCAATTATTTTTGTCCTATGAGCCTAAGAGGAGAGCAAGAAGTGTCTCCATTCACCTCTGACCTCTCTCCTCACTTCTGAGAGCTTTCTACTTACCTAGAGCCTGACATTAAAAATATGAAAGAGCCAAAAGATTCAGACCTCTCCTCCAGCCTTTTGGAAACGAGTGCTTACAAATCACCTGCAACAGCTCTTTACAACTTGTGGCCCTCTTACCCCTCACCAGAAAGGAAAGCAAACATAACTTTATGGGGGAACAGGTGAGTTATACCTGTGGCTGAAGGTAGGGAGAGGGCTGGTCTGCAGAAGGGGTGATAGATATGCTCTGTGGCTTCTCACGTTGTCCATAATGGCCCGAAACCATGGAACTACACACTTTAAATGGATTCTGGTTTTACACATCACTAACTTTTTTTTTTTGGGGTCTGGTCATGGGGCCTGAACTCTAAGCCTGGACACTGTCCCTCAGCTCTTCAGCTCAAGGATGGCGCTCTACCACTTGAGCCACAGCGCCACTCCCGGCTTTTTTCTTTTTGCTTATGTGGTGCTCAGGAATCGAACCCAGGGCCTCAGGCATGCAAGGCAAGCGTGTGTGTGTGTGTGTGTGTGTGTGTGTGTGTGTGTGTGTGTGTACTGGGGCTTGAACTCAGGGCCTTCTGCTCTTCCTTGGCTTTTTCAGTCAGGTTTGCTACTCTATCACTTGAACCATATCTCTGCATGTTTACTTGGTTGTTGTTTTTTCTGGTTTATTGGAGGTAAGAATCTCATGAACTTTTTCTGACTGGGCTGGCTGTAACTAAGATTACAGCGCCTTGCTAAAAGGGGTTTAGCACTGTGTTGGAATGTTGGGGTGGATTTAGCTCAGAAGTAGAACACACATTTAACATCTGAGAAGCCCTTGGGTTCAATCCCCAGTACATACACACAGACACACACACACACAGACACACACACATTCAAGCATACATCTACAAATAGACTATTTTCACAAAGAAAAGAAAACAAACTAAAAAGAAAAACAAAACCAATGACAACAAACAAAACAAAAAATTGGAATATAACAGAAATTTTACAACAAAACCTTCTAAGTGATCATTTCTCTTCTTTAATGAATAAACTAGCTAAGCTCTATTATTGTGTGGGTGATTTTTATAAAATTCCTAAGTTAGTATTTCCTTTTAGATTTTTAACAATCTTTAAGTAGTTGTACAAAGGAGTTTCAAAGCAACATGCCAATTTATACATGCATCCTGATCATGTCACCCTTTCCATCATTCTCTCCAGTGTCTCCCAACCCCATTCATCCCCTGAAGTTTCCTTGTCACATTTTCACATATGTACATTGAGAGTTATGACTGTATGCACTCACCCTTCCTCTCCTGCACTGGGGAAATGAAAGAGCTCTGAGTAGCAACACCTCTTAAAGCCTATAAGAAAGGTGATCTGAATATAACGCTCTTTCCTTTCCTACCCAGGAAGGAACTGGAAACTGATCTTTACAAATGTGAAGGAAGAAACCCTATCTTCTTACCTCTTTACTGCCCAAAGTGTCTACTCCAGTTCATAGGCAGGAACGAAATACTTCTCAAAGCATTACACTTCTCTTTACTCACTTGTCATTTGACCTGAAATCTGAAAAATATACAGCCTATTTTCTTTCTCCATTTCAGAAGAGCAACTACAGTGCTGGCCCATTATCTTCAGCCCACTAATTAGCTTCTGTGTTTAAGTATAGCATGTTTCTCCCAGAGTCTCCAGGGAGTGCCTCAATGCAGTGCTCTATTTTCAAGCAACCTAATGCCCTTAAACCCGATCCTGTTTCTTGGACCTAGGGTTAGGATGCATGTGGAAGGCACAGAGTCAGAACAGCTGAGGAGGCCTGAACAAGACACGCGGAATGCTGAAGAAAGAGCTTCTTTCTGTGGATGGCATTTCTTTGTTGTTGTTATACAAAGTGGAAGAATTCCAGGTGTAAAACATCACCAGGGTAGAATTATAAGATATTTTAGGACCTTTACCAGTATTACTGGAGTTTTAAATAATCAAAACTCCCTCTGGGGAAGACAGAGTGCATACTAGATTTATCTTGACCTAACCAGAAAGTAGGTCTTGCTCAACTTGCCTGTGCTGGCTGGCATCCCCAGCCTGCATGCCCTGCCCCCTCCAGTGCCTCTGTAGACTCCTTTCCTCCATCTTGCTCACCTGTTCTCTTCTTCTAGAGAAGTGTTCTTGCTTACAAGGATGGCCCAGGAGAATTGAGGATGTTAAGTAATTTAATGACCAGAAATTAGGAAAAGACTCTAGATGTTTCTTTCTCTGAAGTCCTTCCCCTAGGGTTATCATTGATTCTTTGTGTAATTTTTCCTGTTTGATCTATTATATTTCCATGAAATGAGGCAATGTTTTATGCAATATTTTTCTCTACAGACACACATTTCATCTATGTGCATAAAGAAGGAAAATAAACAGCAAAGTGCCTTAGGTTAGTATGGGGACCAGGAAAGCAAAGGCACAACTCATGGCAAATGTCACAAACTGAGGGTGCTTTTTGGTACTGAGTCACAGAACTGCGCTTCAGAAAACATATGTACTCCAAAGCCAGACTTGCAAGGATGTGAATTCAACTACCTCCCTGTGGGTGCACAATTAAGCAGCAAAAAGCTAGAAGAAGAGCTGTGGCTCAAGTGGTAGAGTTCCAGCTTTGAGAAAAAAAGCTGAAAGATAATGCTCAGGCTCTGAGTTCAAGCTCCAGCACCAGTATCAAAAACAACAACAAAAAAGGGTGGAAAATGCCTCCAGGCAACTGATGGCTGAGGGTAAAGCCGAGTAGGAGAACATTTCCCTACCATGCATCAGGCCCTGAGTCCCTTTCCTAGAACAACAAAACAATAACAACAAAAAAGCACATTCTGAAGATGTCTGTCCAATCATTTCTGTCAGAAAATACTTCACTAATTGTTGCTTACAAGCTTTACACTCAGTATAGAGTTTTAAGAACTTTGCAAGGAGGAAACCATTACTCTTTATAGATTCCCCATCCCAGGAAACAGTCCAGAATTTAAATGTACGAGTTTATTTTATTTTATATTAAAATTATTTACTTATTTATTTTTGTAATGGTACTGGGGCTTAAACTCAGGGCTGGGTGCCATCCCCTAGCTTTTTTTTCTCTCTCAAGGTTGATATTCTACCATCTGAGCCAAGCTCCACTTCTGGCTTTTTTGGTGGTCACTTGGAGATGGGAATCTCACAGATATTCCTGTCCACCTAGCTTCGAACCTGGCTTTTTTTGGTGGTCATTGGAGATGGGAATCTCACAGATATTCCTGCCCACCTAGCTTTGAACCACAAGCCTTGATCCTCAGATCTCACCCTCCTGAGTAACTAGATAGGAATCATCAGTGCCTGGCCTATATTTAGTTCTAATAAACCACTAACGATGAGCTGAACAAGAAAAGCTCTTTACTACTCTGTGATATCTCAGTGACAATGAATGGGAACTATAATCTGAAAGTGTTAAGAGGGGTGCCATCATGCTGAGGGGCGCAGAGATGCAAGCTGTGGAGGGGAGAGGGAGACCAGGGATATGCTCATGCTTGAAAGGGAAAACTGATGGTGTCTGAGGTATGAGGAAAAGAGGTGTGTACATGACAAAGGACATGGACAAGCTGTGTCTAGCTATACAAAGAAAACTGAATCATGGGTGATGTTTATTCTCTGAAGTTAGCAACTGGCTAAAAATTGGAATTTATATTATTTGCCGTGTGATTGAGAAACCAAACTCAATAATAGTTGATGTTTATTAATAGGTTCCAGTAGACACAGACGAACTCAGCAAGGGAGACGGGGTAGAAAGACTCTACAAACCACCACAGAAGCAACAGCACACACGTGGGGGTCTTCTGCACTAAGCTGCTCCGGCTCAGGGTTACAGTTCTGCATTAACGACATATAACACAGTCAGGGTTTTGTGCTGGGAGGCAGGCACTGGAGTAGTTAACATTCACTGAATGCTTACTCTGTGCAGGGGTTGGGAGAGGGCTTTCTATTTAAAGGCTCATTTAATCCTCAGGACAACTCAAAGATACTAGCTCCGATTTCAGTCCCAATTTAGAAAGTGATATGTTAGGCGTCAGGGTGGCCAAGTACAGTCCCCAAAGTCACCTGACTGGACAGCTTTGGGATTTGAGCTCATTGCCAAATTTGAAAAATAATGGCAGTCTTCTCTAAGTCGTGGGGTATTTTTGGAAAAGCATCTAAAAGGAGGGAAGTGGAAATGTTGTACCAAACACGGACTACCTTTCCAATAGGCATTACCAATGGAATAGGTGCTCCTTAAATGCTAGCCAAAACAAGTTAACAAATCTCAGAAATTTGAAGACACTATACTTTTTTAATGTTAATAAAAATATTTTCATACATTTTTATGGACCTCAAGTATCTTATTTAAATCAAATAACTAATTAATACTGCTAAAGCTTGAACACTTACCAATGAAGATAGATCTTACATACTCTTGAGCAAGAATAATAAAAAACAAGTTGTGGAATATCAATTACCTACTATTTTTATCCATTTGTTTAAATCCTGAAGTGTGAAGTGGTATTAGATATTATATAAGAAAAGTTATGAAACAGTGATTCATGTTAAAATTCATAAACACTAGCTGCTTGAACAGATAAACCCTGAAATTTTAATAGCGTTACATAGACAATAAAATCTTATTGTTCTCATGTACATCACAGCCAATGCAAATCTTTCTGATTATGTGATTATCCAAAGACCTAGCTGTTTATCTCATGGTACTTGGTCACTTCAAGTTGAAGCTGGAAAGAAGGTCTAAGAAGATATGTCTATTTTGTTATTACTTGGGCAGAGAAATGAGAAAAATTATCATTTCTATCCAGGCTGATGTGGGCAGAATAAAGAAATCCTGCGTTGTAGCTCAAGTGGTAGAGCGCTCGCCTTGAGCTGAAGAGCTGAGGGACAGTGCTCAGGCCCAGAGTTCAAGCCCCACGACCTACCAAAAAAAAAAAAAAGAATAAAGAAATCCTGTGACCACATCTAGCTGTATGGAAGGAAAGAAGAGTGAGACCTATGGTGGTGGGCGTGGGGGTGGGTGTGCATGCGTTCGCACGCAGGGGGATATGCGTGTAGGTGTGTGTTATCTATTAAGCTTTTTTGCTCAAGGCTAGCACTCTACTACATGAGCAATAGCTCCACTTCCAGTTTTTTGTGGTTAATTAGAGGTAAGAGTCTCATGGACTTTCTTGTCTAGGCTGGCTTTGAACTGTGATTTCAGATCTCAGCCTTCTAAATAGCCAGGATTACAGGCATGTAATAAGAAGCTGGTGCTCAGCTTCCCATTGTACCTTGAGCTCAAGAAGAAAAGGTCAGCATGTTAGTAAGTTTTCAGATTGAAATTAATATACAGGGATGTTTGAATAGTAGCTAAGTGTAGTCAGGAAAAAGAAAAGCTAAAGTAAATACACAAGATTTAATATTTTTTAAATCTCAGTGGAGGGAACATAAAAATTATGTCACTCTGTATTTTATTTCTCTATTTAAATGCTTTTGAAGTTTCAAAAAAGTTAAGAGAAAGGAAATATAAAGCTTTTCTAGCTGTGATCCAAGATCCTGTGAGGATGGGTCAGCCAAGCTATATGGAGGAAAAGGACTGGAATACAGGTGGGGAGAACAAGAGGATCAGAAAAATAGGAGAGTAGCCAGGCGCCGGTGGCTCATGCCTGTAATCCTAGCTACTCAGGAGGCTGAGATCTGAGGATCATGGTTCAAAGCCAGCCCGGGCAGAAAAGTCCATGAAACTCTTATCTCCAATTAACCACTAGAAAACCGGAAGTGGTGCTGTGGCTCAACCGGCAGAGCCCTTGCCTTGAGCTGAAGAGCTCAGGGACAGCGCCCAAGCCCAGAGTTCAAGCCCCACAACCGACTAAAAAAGAAAAAGAAAAATAGGAGAGTAATTAGAGAGACAAAAAAAGACAAATCTGTACCCTTCTGAAGACTTGCTTCACTGTGGGCTCTTCTGGGAGGTTCTCTGCCTACTGGATGCCCTGATTTGTCCCAGCTCAGGTCACAGAAATTTGAATGTTGGAATGGGCTGGTGTGTTATCTAGATTACTCCCCTGGGTTACTCCCACCTGGCAGGAGTCCTCTCAGTGGTATAAGTGATGATAGGCCAAAGCAGTCTGTTGATTATTTTGGGGAGCTTGAACATCTCTGACCATCTCAGAGTCAAGGCCAGTGGAGGGAGGCGGGGGAGACGGGGTAGTGGAAGAAAGAAAGGCTTTGCATTGGGTTGTGTCAAATCTAATCTGTCATTAGGTATAAGACATACCATACTTTTGTGCACCAAGGCAGAAAAAAACAAAAGCACTTTGTGTTACGAGACTGGTAAAGTGCCTTTGTTTTAGAGATACTTTGACTCTAGAGGCAATAAAAACAAACTAACTAAATGTCTTAGAATTGGTGAAATACAATAGATGGGTTCTGCGTCGGCAATTCAATACTCTGTGGATCTTGAAAAAAATTTAAAAGTACTTCTATACTGAGTGTGTAGAGGTTTTTGTCTTGCCATTGTTCCCCCAGCACTACAACAGGACAGCTATTTATATAGCTCTAACTTTGCATTAGGTAAACCAGAAATGATTTAAAGTGTTGAGAAGATGTGGGTAGGTTCTATCCAACTGCTACACCAGGTTACATAAGGGACTTGAGCAGCCGTGGTTCCACAGGGATCCTGGAACCAATCCCTCAGGCATCCAGGGACAGATGCTCAGTATGTTCACAAAACAGGAGTTGAAAATGTTGTTAGAAGGTTCACAAGAAATATGGAGCAGACAGAGATAGTACCTTAAAGAGAGAGAGTGGGTTAAGGATAAGGAAGAACAAGAAAGGTTTGAGAGAAGCAGGAAAGACCCAGCTTATGATCTCAGAGGACAGTCTCTACCCTTGGGAAAGCACAGTGATTATGTAGAAGTGAATGGAAATAAATGTGCAGGACAGAGAAGGAAGATTTAGAAAGCATAGGCCCTGGGCTTCACTTCTCTGAATCATTAGAAGGTGATCTTATATCTCATGTTGGAATTCTTTCTTTCTTTTTTTAATGAGTTCTTTCATCCAGTAAAACTTGTTTCTCATTTTTGCTGCATTTTGCCAGTGACTCTAAGAGATGGCAAAGTGCATAAGGATGTAGAATTTAGTGTTTAATAAAGGAAAACCAAGATCTGACACAGAGTGCTGATTCTATGGCCTCTATGTGCTCCAGTGGAATTGCAAACAATAAATTGCATATAATATTACCAAAGGATGTGATCTCTGATTATGAGGTTTAATGAAAAGTATTGTAAGCTCAGAGCTCAAGGATAGGGAATCTGGAGTCTGTGTAGGGTGTTTATTACATCCAGTAAGGGCCTGAAAGTTCAGATATACCTATGACTCAGCTTACAAATGAAAGGAGTCCAGTGGGCAGTGGGTGACAGGACTTGCCCAAGGGCACACAGAGGGCACAAGGCGCCAGGACTTTAGAGCCAGATAAGGGCATTTACTTATCTAGATAAAGGGAATTTACTGGCTGCACTCTACCCCTTATTTGGCAGAATTGATCAATTCTTTAAGTTAAATATTTTAATTCATGAAAAATGTTATTTCCTTAAATTAATTGCATAGAGGGGTTTCATTGTGATAAAATGTGCCTATAATATACTTTGATCAACTTTACTCGTCTGCTTTATCTTTCAATCTTTTAATCATCATTCCTCCTCCACCTCCTTTTAAACTATTTTATACACATACACATATGAATATATAATGAATTTCTGTAATATGTTCCTTCATTTTCTACTTCCCTTCCTTCCATTAATTGGTTCCTCTCACAAAGAAAGAACATACATTTTCCTGTCTTCTTTTTTGCAGTCCTGGGGCTTTATACTTGAATGCGGGGCTTTATACTTGCTACTACTTGAGACATATATCCAGCTTAATTCATTTTGAACATAGTTTTATGTGCTTACAGACTGTTTTCCATGAATCATTTTTCTAGCATTCACTTCATGTAGAAGCAATTCCTGAGTACGGGGTTTTGACATTCCATGCCACATCAGAGCCGTGGTGATACCTCACTTTTCAAGGGTAGCAAGTACAGTGATGCTCTGAAAAACACGTGCTCTACCTGTGTTTGGCCTTACCTAGTGTTACTTGACAAATGGCTGAGCAGACACACATCACATCATCTCAAGGAAGATCAGCTTCTCCAGCCCAAATAGGAAGATTCTATGATTAGATAGAATAAGATAATCAGTTGTGCTTCTCACCAGCCATGCCCCTACACTCATATCAAGCTGCTTATGTGTTATTTCCATGGAGTCCCTATTCTATTCACCTCTGCATCTTTATTCATGATGACTCTGACATCTGAAAATATTTTTTTTTTATTTTTTTGGGTCCAGTTGTGGGGCCTGAACTCTGGGCCTGGGCGCTGTCCCTCAGCTCTTCAGCTCAAGGCTAGCACTCTACCACTTGAGCCACAGCACCACTTCTGGCTTTTTTTTCTGCTTACGTGGTGCTGAGGAATGGAACCCAGGGCCTCAGGCCTTCAAGGCAAGCGCTCTACCACTGAGCCACCTTCCCAGCCCTCTGAAAACATTTTTACCCACCAATTTCTTCAAATGCCTTTCCAGCCATAGAAACACCTAATCTGTAGCAAGTGCCTGCTAGTGACAAGTGCCCAGACAGGACAGACTTACCATAGTGAATGAAAAGACCTAGTCTCTGCCATCAATGTTTTCAGTTAGTAGGAAGGAGATATACCAAATACACCAAGATGAAGAAATACATAGTTTATAGACAACAATAATGACTGCAAAGGCAAGCTTTAGAGGTGCTGAGGCTGGGAGAAGGAAACTCATTCTGATTGTCTGGAGGTCTAGGAAAGCTCAGCAAAGGAGGCAACATTGGGTATAGACTTGGGTCATTTTCATGCTCCATCAATGTTAGTATACTGATAAATCCTGGAAAACAGTACAGGGACACTAGTCTGGAGCCTTTCCTCATTCGGTCCTCAAATCACACACCCTGCTGCTCTTCCCAGCCTGTCCTTCATTCCTGTGCATACTGTGAAAGTTGACTTTGCGGGGCTGGGAAGGTGGCTCAGTGGTAGAGCACTTGCCTTGCATGTATGAGGCCCTGGGTTCGATTCCTCAGCACCACATAAGCAGGAAAAAAAAGCCAGAAGTGGCACTGTGGCTCAAGTGGTAGAGCACTAGCCTTGAGCTGAAGAGCTGAGGGACAGCGCCCAGGCCCAGAGTTCAGGCCCACGACCGGATCCAAAAAAAGAAAAAGAAAAAGAAAGTTGACTTTGCTGTCACCTTCTCTATGAGCTGTTCTTGCCTATAAGTTAGGTCTGACATCTCCTTGATGAGCCCAGAGCACCTTGGCAAAACCTTACCATTGTATCTGTTGCAGATGACCTTGGAAATGATTTCTGCTATGTCTTAAAAACCTTCATAAGTCATCCAACTAACCAATAACATTGCCTAGCCTATTTAGCCCTGACTCTCCAACTAAATTCTTGGAGGATAGATTCTAAATCATCATTGCAGATCAGATTCTAAAACAATATGTGATGCCAGTAGGTACATTGTAAATGCTCTTGAAGACCCTCAAGCATACTGGAAAGTTGTGGTTCTCATTTGTTGAAAAATACATCTGTAGGTAAAAAATGCAGGGCCACACAGAATCTTAGTTTCACTGTTTCCAGGTCCAAAATCTCCAAAAGAAATACTGCTTTTTATCTTCAAACTTGAACTTTGACAACCACTAGACAAGTAATCAAGCAAGTAGGTCAAATCTTGATGGTATGTTTTATGGGAAAACAGATGTGGCAAAGACCTCAACATCTATTTTGATGTTACTTTTTTCACATATTTAAAATATGTATTTGTCAACAGAATAGTCTTTAACGTTTTAGCAATTCACAGAGAACCAGAAGAACCATTAGAAGGTCAGTATCTAAGGTGATTTCAAGCTGAGTTCCTTGGAGTCCTAATTTGTTGTAAATGACTCTGGAATGGTTAGAGGGTCCCAGGGACTTACTTCAGTATCACTGCTATGGTACTGCCCAAGTTTCTCCACCTTTCTGCGGGCCCCACATGCCTCAGGCCCCCTACTAGACTATGCTGGAAATGGTCCCTTTTTATCTTAAAGTCCTCCCCACTGAAAGATTCAAATCAGCATATGCATTTCTTGATATTGCAGTTACTGTATCCAAAGGCCTGGGTACTTACTCCACTATGTCCTACAAAGCAATGATGGTTCTTTCCTTAGGATACTCAGAGGTTCTTCCCACTTTGCTGTCCCTCTCCAACAGGGACCTCAGTGTCCTAATTTTATGTTGTGCAATCTGCAATAGGCCTAAATTCTGGATGCTTGGAGTGCTTTGGCTTGTGTCTGTGAAAGCTCCATTCATGATGCCTGCAGTTGACAAGTATATGTTGTCAGCTTGTCCCCAATATGGTAGCTCAGTCTGGGAGTTGCCTTGTTAAACTATAACCTGCCATGTGTCTTATGGACCCTAGACATTCACATGATCATTATTCAATTCATTAAATAGGAATTCAGTTACATCTATCTATCTATCTATCTATCTATCTATCTATCTATCTATCTATCTGTCTGTCTGTCTGTCTGTCTGTCTGTCTGTCTGTCTGTCTGTCTGTCTGTCTGTCTGTCTGTCTATCTATCTACCTACCTACCTATCTATCTGTAGTAGTGGTAATTGAACTCAAGACCTTGCACTTGCAAGACAGACACCTAGTCCTTTTTGCTTTGTTTTATTTACAAATCCTCTCTACTGCTTGAGTAGTTGGGGTTATAAGTGTGAGGCACTGTGCTTAGCCCATTTAGTTTTTTAAAAAATTAAGTGCGGTGGCTGGGAAGGTGACTCAGTGGTAGAGCACTTGGCCTTGCATGCATGAGGCCCTGGGTTCGATTCCTCAGCACCACATAAGTAAAAAAGAACAAAGCCGGAAGTGGCGGTGTGGCTCAAGTGGTAGAGCGCTAGCCTTGAGCTGAAGAGCTGAGGAACAGCGCCCAGGCCCAGAGTTCAGGCCCCACAACTGGACCCCTCCTAAAAAAATTAAGTGCTGGATCTTGAGAAGTTTAGTAAATATTAAGTATGTGTGATTAATGACTAATATTTGCTCAGTGCCCTTCAACAGCTTATTTGTAATTCATTAGTTAATTCTAAGATTTATCAAATAAAAGATTTAGTAGCCACATTTGCCTAAACTAGACCCTCACAACCCATCATACACAATCACTGCAGCCAATAATACACACACACACACACACACACACACACACACAGCCAGACATAGGCATTTTATATATTTAAACCTAAGAAATATAATTATATCCCAAATCAAATATTTCTGGAAATCACAGCTTATTTTCACTTTGACATTCGCCATTTCAAATTCCCCATTTCTCTTCTTATCAAACAGAAAATATAAATAAATTTGAAAATACTACTTCATATCAAACACAACTTTGACTTCCTGCATGTATATTGTATCAGTATGAGTCAGATCTGAAATCTCCAACCTCAACACACAGTGCTCTTTGTCAAGGCTGAAAGCCAGCTGAGGGAATTGAATACACCAATTAGACACCAATGTTTGAATGGCTAAACATAACAAGATCTGCTCAGATCTTTATATTTTGCTATATTGTAGCCATGTCATCAATTTACAGTCCTATGATTATTTAACTGCTGCACAGGACTCAGAAAGAAAAATTACTAAATTGAATTTTAATTTTCCATACTGAGAAAAATTCAGAAAATCCTAATAAAGTTTTTTTTTTTTTAAATAAGTAACCTCCTGGCAAAAAGTAGTGTGTATTCCATGAAGCTAGGGTGCCAAGTGCATGTCACCAAGTACAGCTATGGATTAAGGGAGGGACTGGCGAAATTTGTCCCTAGGGTTGGCCTTGAACGGCAATTCTCTCTATTTCAGGCTCCCAAATAGGTAGCATTACAGGCATTAGCCACTGGTACTCAGCACTTTTAAGAAGAAATTATTATCTTTTGTTTAATACTATAAATAATAGTTTCAAACTTGAATAACAATACAGGCATTTTTCTGCTTGACACAGAGAAAATGCCACACAAAGAAGTTCATAATATCTTGGACTAAGTTTAATTTTATATCTTCGATAATACTGAAAACCTGGGACACAGTGAGCAGCAAAATGTGACTAACAGCTTTTCATATGAACTAAGAAATGAGATGCAATGCATATCCAGGCTTAGATAAAATGCAGGAGTACATTATTACAGAGTTCTTGGTCTGATGATGAAATCAAAGGCAGGTTTCATTTTCCACTGGTGCTCGAAAAAGCCACCACTGGGAGCCCTTGATTTGTTTGCCTTTCCCGAACAGCTCTGTTTAGGGCTGGAGATGTGCTCAAACAATATAAGGATTGCCTAGCAAGCCCAAAGCTCTGAGTTCAAATACCAGTACTGCCACACACACAAAAAAGGTAGTAAGAGAATGAATGGTTTCTCATGATACTCCTTTTACCTTTCAACTAGAAAGAAAGGAAGAAAGGAAGGAAAGAAAAAAGGAAGGAAGGAAGAAAGGAAGGAAGGAAGGAAAGAAAGAAAGAAAAAAGGAAGAAAGAAAGAAAGAGAGGGAAGGAGGGAGGAAGGGAAGGAAGGAAGGAAGAAAGAAAGAAAGAAAGAAAGAAAGAAAGAAAGAAAGAAAGAAAGAAAGAAAGAAAGACACAATGCTCACAGTGTAATCTCAGTTACATACAAGGCAGAGATTAGACGATTGTAGTTCATGGCCAGCCCAGGCCCCAAACATAAGACAAAAAAAAAAAAAAAATTGGGACTATCCCAGACAGTAAGCTGTCATTGCTGTATGTTCTTGTAATCCTGTAGGCGGACTATAGCCCAAGGACTACCTTGGGCAAAAATATAAAACCCTTTCTGATAAAATGTCTTTTAAACCTATTTCTGTAAGAGAAATGAAATTATATTTACTGTCTCTTACTGTGTGATTAATTACATCTACTTTGAAGCTCTGGGTTTGTTTAAAAATGGTAATTTTAAAATCCCAGCAAAGCCCCTCATTTATATGTAGAAACTGAACTGTTGTCATACTAGAAGAGTGAAATAGAGATT
This sequence comes from Dipodomys ordii, assembly GCF_000151885.1. Taxonomy (NCBI): domain Eukaryota; kingdom Metazoa; phylum Chordata; class Mammalia; order Rodentia; family Heteromyidae; genus Dipodomys; species Dipodomys ordii. The sequence continues at coordinate 4,253,761 of NW_012267316.1, read as the reverse complement.
ACCATGCCGGCGGGGATGGGAGAGGTGCTGGTTAAGAAAGGGCTAGTGTGCCATAGCACACTGAGGGTTAGGTACTAGAGTAAACAAGTTTATTGTATATTTCAAAAGACCTAGAAGAGAGGATTGTGAATGTTTAAGGCAAGAGTCATGCTAATTACCCTCATAGGATGATTACACCCTGTATATATACATGTGTCAAAATATCACAGTGTATCTCATGCATATGTACAATTGTTATTCATCACTTTAAGAAAAGCAAAACCCCTAAAGCCCCAGGCAGGCTGCTGAGCGCCTTGCTCTGCACACTACCCATACCTGCCCGGTCCCTGTCCTGGCTTAGCCTTCTGCATTGACCTCGTTCCTTCTGTCTTACTCTGAGCTTCTTTTGTCCCCAGTGTCTCCTTAAATGTCCCAAAGCTACACACTTGGGTGTCTATCCTGTTCTCCTTGGGTGATAAGACTTTCAAGCTGGGTCCCAGAATCCCTTAATTTACAAACTTCTGTGCCCTTTTTTGAACTTTCGGGTCCCAATCCAGAAGGAGAATCCAGGGACCTTCGCTTAATACCCAAACCAATTGGTGAGGACAAGAATGGAGTTGCCCTCAGGTTCTATTTTAAAACTGCATTTCAATATTTATAAGGCTGGAAAATGAAGTCAATTTTTCAACCCTGAATACTAAAAACCGATCAAGACAAAGAGGAAAGGCTGAGCTCTGGCTCTGCTCAAGGTCCCCTGGCTTCATACATATATGCAGGCCGCTGGCGGAGAGCCAATCCAGGCAGAAAGGAGAGACAGGTCATATTATTCTGGTGCAATTACAAAGTGCGTTGGCCAGGTGACACTATAAAATTATTCCCACTCCCACAACAATAGGTATTTTCTATTCTAAATAATCTCGGCAGTGTCTGGTTTGAATATTTCCTTGGCAATTTTCATTATAGTAAATCATCCCGTGGATGCTGCCGACATGTTTTTAATAAGAACTTCCTTGGGTGTGGAGAGCCTCTCATGGGGAGAAGTTATGACGTGTCCATTCATCTTATGTTTTTCCTGAGTCTCAGGGCCACCACAGATTTTCTGTAGAGAGTGTGCGTCTTGTACTTTCCATCTCAACTAACGACACATGGAAAGGGCCGAGAATGCCACAAGCAGAAATCTAGCAGCTGGATGGTTGAGGTTTTCATGCAACGGAGGGGACCAATCTCTCTCGGCCTGCATGTGGCCTCAGATAGGACTGCTGTCCTGGTAGGCTTTGCAATGGGATACGCCTCAATTGTGTAAAAAGGTCCTTTCTACCGGAACCAGATGGTGTTGGGTTTCCCTGGGCTCCATTTCTAGGGAAAGATGCTCTTTTCTTTTCTGCCCTGGCTTCTTTCTGTCTCCTGTACCTCATTCACTCACTCTCCTCCTTTCTCCCCATGCCCCATTCTCTTTAGATTACCCCCCAGGGGGCTCTATGTGCCATAAACCATGCTTGGCTCTTCAGATGTAATGATGAGAAAAATTAAGCTTTCTTTCATGGGGCCTCTAGTGTATTGAAGACATAGAAATTAACCTCACCATTATAGGAAGAAAAATGTTATTACTAATACAGGAAGTGCTTAGGAAAGAAATACAGACAGCTGTATAGGACCTACACCAGTAAACTAGGGGGAACTTCCAAGCAATGATGCTATCTGAATAAGAACCATAAAAAAGGGAAGGAACTGAATAGTCAGGGGAGAAAACAGGGAAGAGCATCCCAGATGGTGGACAGAGCACACAGGAAGTGGACACAGCACACTGGAAGAACTGAACTGCAAATGGGCAAGAGCAACCACGCCTGAGAAGATCCTGGTGAACTAAGCAGAGACAGGTGTGGCAGGGCTGAGATTGAGCTGGATTCCTCTGCCATTCTAAGAGCAATGGAAACCACTAATGGTTTTGGTTGGTGATGAGGGTGGATGGATGAGATCGATTTGCTTTTTTTTTTTTCTTTTGTCAATTGTGGGACTTGAACTCTGGGCCTGGGAGCTGCCCCTTAGCTCTTCAGCTCAAGGTTAGTGCTTTACCACATTTGAGCCTCAGCACCACTTCCAGTTTTCTGGTGGTTTATTGGAGATAAGAGTCTCACAGACTTTCCTGCCCAGGCTAGCACTGAACCAGGATCCTCAGATCTCAGCCTCCTGAGTAGCTAGGGTTATAGGTGTGAGCCACCAATGCCTGGCTTGATTTGCATTTTTTAAAAAACACTCTTGCTGCTATGTGGGGGCTGGATTAGGGAAACCTTAGGGGGAAGTACATTCATATATAGTTAAATTTTATTTTAGAAATAAAAATTACTAAACTGGCCTTATTGAATATACCTGTAATGCTAGTATTTGGGAGACTGAGCTAAGAGAATCACAGTTTGGAGGCTAGCCTGGGCTAGGTAGTTGAGACCTGTTATCAAAATAATCAAAAATTAAGTTAAATAAAGAAGCAAGTGATTAAGTAAAATAAAGAAAAGGAAACATTTTTGGAGCTATCAACCAGTAATATTTATTTCATATTCATTTCAACATTGACAACAATACTTAAGGTACATAATAAAAGTCTAGTTTTAAGATTATGATGAAGAAGATATTTGTATTTTTTATTGTGAAAATCCATACAGAGGGGTTATAATTACATGAGCAAGGTAATGAGTATATTTCTTTTTTAAAATTTTTTATTGTGAAAATACCATACAGAGGGGTTACAATTACATGAGCAAGGTAATGAGTACATTTCTTATCAAGCATTGTTGCCTCCTCCTTTGTTTCCCCTTCCCATCCCTTCCCATTGCCTCTCCCATGACCCCCCCAAGAAGATATTTACTAAATTTTCAGACAATTTCTTCAGCAGCCAAGATGATAGATAGATAGATAGATAGATAGATAGATAGATAGTTAGATAGATAGATATCAGAATAAAACAGTATATAGAGACTATAACTGCAGATTAGAGAATGTGGTAAAAATGAAAACAAAAACACATTGGTGCTTTTGGAATCACTAACTCAGAAAAGGAAACATTTACAGGAACTTTTTGTTCTGTACTTTTAGAGCTACCTTATTATTCCTTATCTCTACCAGGCTCACTCCTGTGATTAATACCGCTGGACTTGACATAACAAACAAGAACAGGAAAATTGCAAAAGGTGAAAGAAAGCAAAATGGTAAGGGAACATGGCAGTAGCAGTAGAGAAGCAACACTGACTGAGTATCTTGGGTTTCTTGTGTCCCAGAGGGACACAAGAAATCTGTAGCCAGATCTGCCAATAGGAACACACAAGAAAGTCCTCTTCTGTCTCACCAAAGGACACCTTCTTGATAACCTGTTCTATTCCCCACACACCCTTGAGAAACCCTATTCTAAACTTTTCTCCTGTGTTGTCAGCAAGGCCAAGCTGGATTTCCAGCCCTGAGGTGTAAAAACCACGCAGGAGGGCTAACGTGTCCTCCATTATGGGTGTGTTAGAGGGATAGAACCAGGGGCTAAAGTTCTGCACAAAGCTAAGGGACAGATGGAAGTAGTAAAGAAACGTGCTAGTCAGCACTTTCTGTCCTTCCCGGAGGTGTCAGGGGTCCAGTGGAGAGTGATCACTCACCCCACACAAGCTCAGACAAACCACCTAAACATAGGGAATTCTTGAGAAAGGAAGTGAACTCATAACATAATACTCACAATATGCACTGATCATTCTGTGGAGCAAGGAAATCTCACCTTGAATGAGAAATGGCAGGCAACAGGTGCAGCGTTCAGATCACATAGCTAGCCAACTTGCCAAGAGGGACCTTAAAAGCTCCCATCCGAGGGATGCCTTAAGTAACAATTATAAAACAATTGGAGCAAATGAAATATTAGAAAATCTCATCAAAGAGCTAGGATATGGAAAGAATCAAATGAGAATTTTAGAAACAAAAACTAAAATAACTAAAATAAAACTCATTGGATGAGCTCAACCCTGGAATGTAGAGGATAGATGAAAGAGCCACTGAGTGTAGAGATATAATATTGGAGATAGAATGATCCATTTTGGACAAGACAGAGAAAACACATTGAGAGGAAATGCAGAGGCTCTCGAGAACTCTGGAACAATAATCAAAGACCTAACATTTCTATCACTGGATGTAATAGGAAGAGGACAAAGACAACACACTTGAAGAAATAAGGTCTTTGAATTTCCCCAAATTGTCAAAAGAAGGAATCTTACACATTGAAGAAACTGAGAAAAACCTCAAAAAACTAACAAAATTCACCTAAGGCATATCATTATCACCTTCAGGAAACTAAACATGAAGAAAAACTAACATTAAACAAAAAGACAATAAGGGAAGAAATGTGAAGCATTAGGAGTAAAGATGAAACAATAAAAAGTAAAGATAGGACCAACGTAACAGATTACTAGCCCTCAAATACTCTGAATTATGTTAGATAATTGAAGCAAAAATAACATTGCCTCTTGTGATCAATACATACACAGAAAATATTTAAGTGAATTATACTTTAAAGAGATGAAACAAAAGAGGAGGCAACAATACTTGATAAGAAATGTACTCATTAACTCGCTCATGTAATTGTAACCTCTCTGTATGTTATTTTCATAATAAAAAAAGAGATGAGAAGGAAATCTTGTACAACATGGATAACAATGAATAATGTTTAATGTAATAACTAGAGCAATCACTTAAATATCTATAAAATGCACTCAAAAAAACTTTAGATGATTCAGAAAGGGATTTTTTTTTGGTAGTGCTGGGGGTTGAACAACCAAAAGGAGCTATTTATATAGACAACAATTTGAAGAGGCCTTTGTGGTGTAGAGACCTTGATGCTATTTGTGAAAATATGTATGTGGTAAAGATGTATGGAACTATGTATGTGTTCATGCACATCCCAAAATGCCAATATAACTGAAGGTTTACAGATAGGGTCTATGGGTTGTGCTAGTGCTAATTTCCTGGTTTGGAATTTCATTACTATTGATACCGTCATATGACTGACTGAATAAAAAAGGGCCTTACGACCTTTCTGTATTATTTTCCTAATTTTCCTGTGAATCTAGAAGAATTTTAAAACAAGAAAATAAATATTGAAAAAGTGAAAATAAAAATTATCTACACCTCCAAATACTCACTTCCCATTACAATTTTCTGAATTTGTTCATGTGCCTTTTATGTAGAAGTATGAATGTATTTACTGAAAGAGCTGCGACTGCTTGCACTTCTTTTTTACCATTTTTATAAACTCAATATATCATGAACAATATTTTTAAATATTTAAATATTTTTTGTGTAACATCCTTAATGTGTTATTGCTTTGGATAGATGAAAACAACAGTGTTCTCTTCAAACTCTACTAATTAGCAGAGACTCTTTTCTTTTTTTCTTCTTTTTTTTTTTGTCAGTTGTGGGGCTTAAACTCTGGGCCTGGGCGCTGTCCCTCAGCTCTTCAGTTCAAGACGGGTACTCTACTGCTTGAGCCACATCACTTCCGGTTTTCTAGTGGTTTATTGGAGATTAGAGTCTACCGACTTTCCTGCCCAGACTGGCTTTGAACCAAGATCCCCAGATCTCAGCCTCCTAAGTAGCTAGGATTGTAGGTGAGCCACCGACACCCAACTTAATTAGCAGATACTCTTAAATCCTGGTATTATGAGACCGAGGACAAGAAGCGCATTGTTTTTAGAATGGGGAGCAGGAAGCCAATGGGACCCGGCATGGTCCCTGTCACATTTCCATCACACCTTGAGACTGGAAATACCAGTTGAAGATGGTGTCCATTTGAAAAATTGATGACAAACATGCCATATCAAATAGATTCACAGCTACATTTTTAATTATTATTTTATGATTTTTAATTATACTTGTATCATTTTTACCTTTAAAAGAAATTTTATTGTAAAGGTGATGTACAGAGGGGTTACAGTTTTTAATTACACTTAATTCCATTTTTACTCTTTACCAGGTATAGTGATCACTTTGTCTTTATGTCTCAGCTTCAGGAGGAAATAAACTGGAGATACTGTTACTGTGGTGATTTAAAAAAAGAGCTTGATGAGCAGATGCCGGTGGCTCATGGCTGTAATCCTAGCTACTCAGATCTGAGTTGGAGGATTAGATATGAAGACCGAGGTTTGAAGCCAGCAGAAGTCTAGGAAATGCTTTTTTTAGGGGGGGGGGTCCGGTCGTGGGGCCTGAACTCTGGGCGTGGGCGCTGTCCCTCAGCTCTTCAGCCACTTCCGGCTTTTATCTTTTTTCTTATGTGGTGCTGAGGAATCGAACCCAGGGCCTCAGGCATGCAAGGCAAGCGCTCTACCACTGAGCCACCTTCCCAGCCCTAAGTCTAGGAAATTCTTATCTCCAATTAACCAGCCAAGAGCTGGAAGTAGGGCTGTGGCTCAAGTGGTAGATAGAGCACTAGCCTTGAGTGAATAAAGCCAAGCAAGAGCTTGAGGCCCTGAATTGAAGCCCTTGTACCGGCACCAAAAACCAAACAACCAAACAACCATAAAAAAGAAAGGCCTGGAAGATTTGTCTGGAACTATTTGTCTTTTCCAGAACTTTTCATTTTAAATTCCTATTATCTTGGGATGTTTCATTATAGACCTATAACTTCCATCCTAAGAGCTGAGTTTTATGTAGTAATCTGTCTTCATCTATAGGAATTGGTTATTGAAATGATACTTTTAGCAATACCACATTTTTCTTACTAAAATTAAACATGTCAAGACATCAAAAATCATTCTGGCAATAATTTACTTTAGTGTAACTGGTATGATTTTTTGTTCGTAGTTACTTTGCAGATATGCCACCATTTCTTTAAAAGTTAAAGCATTTACTGTATTAATCAACTCTGGTGAACCCAGCTACATAAAATGCCCCTTACGAGTGCATGTACTAGAAATTATATTTAGACTGCAACTTCCTAAGAAAACAATTAATGCACCATATCAAGCCACACACATTTTCTGCTAAAGCCGAACAAAAAGGCAATGTTCTCTCAGTGAGACACGCCTTTGGCAATTCATTCCATTTGCAGAAGTCTCAGGTGCCAAATTTGCTGCTAATCAGGTTTTCTGTCTCAGCTGCCAGTCCTAGTCGAGTGCCATGATTTTATTTTCTTGTCCAATTTAATGTCACGATCCAAAACTTTAGATAAAGTGAGAAGCATCTCTACATGCTCTACAAGGAAAAAAATAAAGACAAGTAGGTTTCCATGTCCCACGTTATCTGGAGAACACAATTATTGATGCATACTTTACAAATCTCTTTCAAACGATTCTAAGAATCATGCTGATTTTGAGTGCATAATCACTTCAAGTTTCACCCTTCCTCTTATGCCCCTTATCAGAGCCCACAAGCACCAGCTCATTCCATTCAAAGTCCAACTAGAATACCTTACTCCCTTGGCTAAAATGCAGTTCCAGGGCTGGAGCACTCTAAGATAGAGGCAAAGGAATCTCAACCTTCTTCACATTTCTTGTGAATTTCAACTCACTGTGCTCAAGTTCTATCAAAAGTGTTTTGAAAATGCAGCCTAATTAGACAATTAACTAAATTAAAGCTCTAATTCAGTATGTTGCTTCAAATTCTGTTCAAATTCTTTTCTTTCTTCCTCTATCCCCTACTTTTTTTGTGTGCTGGTCCTGGCTATTAAACTGAGGGCTCAAGTGCTGTCCTTGGTTTTGTTTTTTGTTTTGTTTTGTTTTTATTTTTTTTTTTGCTTTAGGCTAGTGCTTTACCCCTTGAGCCACAGCTCCTCTTCTGGCTTCTTGGTGATTAATTGGAGATAAGAGTCTCAGGGGCTTTTCTGCCTGGGCAGGCTTCCCAAGGTGATCCTCAGATCTCAGCCTCAAGAGTAGATAGGAATATAGGCAAGAGCCACCAGCTCCTGGTAAGTTCTTCAAATTCTGGTGATGAAAGCAAGCAAAGTGAGAAAGGGGGTTGAGTAAGGAGGATGAGGGCTTGGGTTTTGCTAGATTTCCTGAAAACAATTACCAAGGTTTTTTGGGGGAGGGGGCAATTCTGAGAAGAAATCCTTCATCCTTTGCTAAGGAGTAAGTTTATTCACATGGAGTTTGAAGTTTGCTTCTTAGTGTGCTGGAAACATTATCTTCCCATAGGGCAGGTAGTTAATAGAGGGTTTTTAAGAAAAATTGTGATGATGGGCTTTCCTATAGCTTATATCTTAAGTATCCCTGAAAGGTTGCTATGTTTAAGACGTAGTTCACATCCTGGTTTGATTGAGAGGAGGCAAAACCTTTAAACCAGGAGCTGGTGGCTCAAGCCTATAATCCTATCTACTCAGAAGGCTGAGACCTGGAGGATCATGGTTTGAAGCTAGCCCAGGCAGAATTGTAAGACTCCATCTCCAGTTAACCAGAAAAGTGTTAGACTGGAGGTATGGCTCAAATGATAAAGCATCAGCTGTGAGGAAGCAAGTCAAGTAAATGTGTGAAATCTCGGGTTCAAGTCCTGGTATTGGCCAGACAACAACAACAACAACAAATACAAATACAAAGGTGATTCTAGTAGAAGGGCTTCAAGTAATTGGGGGAACTCTGTCCTTGAAGAGATTGGAGGGACCTCCACCTCTTCCTCTTCCTCTCTTTTACTTCAAGACCCATGAATTTAGCTGTTCTGTTTTGCCTTGTGCTCTCATGATGATGCGCTGCCTGCCATAGCCCCAGAAGCAATGGGCCAAGAAATCATGGACTGAAAACTCCAAAACAGTGAACCAAAACAAATTACTCTCTTTATAAGCTGAGTAACTTTTTGGAGGGATGGAAAGCTACCATAGGTTCTACTATGCGGTTTAATTCACAAGCCAACATTGAAAGAAGATCCTTGTGTTCTCAGTGCAAAAAATATTTTTTTTTAAAGAAGGATGTGATTCTCTGGGCAGTCTGGATCTCATTAAGATGCACTGACCACTCAGTCTGGGGTATACATGTTGAGCCAAGCTGTAGAATATGAATTTGATTCACAAGGTTGTCTCTTTCTTCTGAGTTTGTCATGATCTACACTATATGGTTATCAATTTACAACTAGCGCATCCTGTATTCTGAGCTGTTCACACCAGCTGCAACACAAAGCACATACTTATTAGTGATATAAATCAAGAGTTTCTGCACTTGAATAAAGATGAATCTGTAACCCACACCCAGGACAAGGAGAATTAGGAAGCAGGGCTGCTTCTCCCTCTGGTAAACACTAATCTCTCCCTTCCCCGAACACTGGCCGTACACAGCACATTCTGCCTCCATAGGAAGAGCAAACAGCACAGTCTGCGTGCGCTGTAAATCAGTCAGGACCTCAGAGGACCCCAGATGCGAAGGCTTTCTTGTTCTTAACGATGATGCATTTTCATGATGGAGAAGGAAGTCTGGGAAAGCAGTTGTGAGTAGCATGAAAGATAGTGCAGGGCCCTTGTGTGCAAATAAAATCCTTCTGTCTGCTGGATCTTTGCTGATGAGAGGTGAACTATGATCTGTCTCTGCAAGGTGAGAAATTCTGGTCTTGTTGATGGCAAAGGGATTCGTTAAAGGTAAGATGATTTCTGAGATCTAAGGTGAGTCAGTTAGAATGTTGACATGAAATGTTCACCCAAAAGAAGTAGACAATGTTTCCAGGCATCTGAGGAGAGTATGTAGGGTCTTCTAGTGCCTGTAGACCGATGAGGTGTGGCCATGACACTGCTGCTGCGACCAGATATCTGGATGATGGTAGGGGCCTCATCTGGGGGAACTGTGGACCATGGTGCCCAGGACAAGTCTCATACCTGCAGGGTCAGTACTGTGTGGTGAATAAACTGTGGAAGCACTGAACATCACAGAGGATCTCGGCAGGGGCAGGAGGGGACATCAGTCTCAAGAGTCCTACCCTCCCTACATCTTGATGTCTTCAGGGCACTGCATGACAGCTGATAAGTAAATGGCCTTTATTTGTAAGAAGAGAGCAGAGGACATGTCATTGTGACTGGCACAAAACAGCAGCAAGGTCAAGAGCATAAGCTGCCTGAATGTAGGTGTCCAAGACCAGGAGCATAATTCCCAAAAGTGTAATCTGTCAGAGACTTGAGAGTGAAGAGTATTAAGTATAGAGGTGAATGTGCATGTGCATGTCTTCCTCCTAAATCACTGTCTTAGCAACTCCCATGGCAGTCATTAAATCTTTCCTGATAGAGCCAAATGCTGGATTCCTTCCTTCCTTCCTTTCTTCTTCCCTTCCTTCCTTTCCCCATCTCTCTCTCTCCCCATTTGTTTTCTTGCTTGCTTGCTTGCTTTTCTTTCCTTCCTTCCTTCTCTTTCCTTTCTTTTCCTTCCTTCCTTCCTTTCTTTCTTCCCTTCTTTCTTTCTTTTTTTCTTTCTTTCTTTCTTCTCTTTGTCTCCCCCTCTGTTTCCTTCTCTTCCTCTCCCTCACTGCCCCCTCCATCTTACTCTCACTCTGACTCTTCCCTCCCCCCTCCTTTCCCAATTACTCCAAAACTTCTCTTGCAAAAGTGACCAGTGACTCCCATGTTGCCTACGAGTACATTCAGTATAGTTTATCACTTTCTCCTTCCAGAAACCATTCACTTGATTTTTGGGATACCATATTCCCCTGGTCTCCCTTCAAGCTCAGTGCTCATTTTCCTCTAGTCTCTTTCTGTGGTTGGTTTTATTTTGAAGGTTCTCTTGACTGAGCCTATTTGTCTTGCTGGCTTCTTGCTGGACAGCCCAGGACTGACCTTGTGGACTTCCCATGCTCAGTACTCAATACTGCTGCAATAACCACTATGTCTTCCATTAATTCTGAATTCTGACCTTTGATATCCGGGGCCCTGCTGGCTCTGAAGGGGCTGTTCATCCAAAAGTGAGCAAGTTCCTGGACTCAGTGAGCAACACTGCCCAAAGTATTCCTTTTACTTCCAGGACTCCAGACCCTCCCTCTACTCCCTTTCATTCTATTTTTTTTTTTTTTGGTCTTTTGTAGCTTTATGTGTCTTTTTTTTTTTTAAACCAGGGCTGAGAACCGAACCCACGGCCTTGCGCGCGCCAGGCGGGCGCCCTTCCGCTAGGCTAAACCCCCAGCCCCTCCCTTTCATTCTAATCACACCAGACCAGGCAGCAGACAGCTAAGGATATTCCCTACACTGCAGAGTCTGCTGAAATCATTCTTACTAGCGAACCCCAAGCCTATGTGGCCCACTCTGCCTGATCTTTCTCACAAAAGCCACAATAAAATTTCTAGCCCACAAAGTCCCCCTATGCTTTCCCATTTTACCCAGGCTCTTCCTTTTTCTCCTGTTTCCAGTGAATTGTGAACACAGTGAATTTCTTTTAAATGGTGGCCATGTTCATGTCTGTGTATCTGTATCATATCTGTGTATCCAGAAACCTGGACTTACCCCTTCACACACACACACACACACACACACACACGTTCCAAGCTTACTTTTCTATCCCAGATTTCTGAAACTCCAGACTCATGTATATCAGTCTTCTGAATAGCCCCACCGAATGTCAAAACAAACAACATACTTGGCACTTAATCTTTTCTTAATCTCACACTTGCTTCTCCCACCATTTCCCTCACATCTGTTAATGGTAACTCCATCCTTTCTGCTGCTCAGGCCAAACACCATGATGTCACCTTTACATCACTCTTTCTCTTGTATGCACTCTGCTCCATTAACAAATTTTGTTTGGTTCTATCATCAAGTGAGGTCTGGGACCTGTCCTTTTACAATGCCTGGTGGCCAAAGTGAAGCCCTCTGCTACCAATCTTTAGCTCATAAAAATGTACCTGCAATGAAGTATACACTCAATAAATATTTATTGCATAATTTTGACAGAAAATGTATCCATTTTTTATGATCTGATTAATTAAGTGATAAATTAATGTGTGTCCTACTTTGTTACAAATGGGAAAATATTACACTTTATTTCCTTCACATTAGGCTTGAAGGAAGATTAACATTTATTACCCTAATGTAAACTTGATCCTTTGAGAGCAAGATAAGCTTGCTTCCAGTTCATTCCCATTCCATGTAGAAGTTAAAATGCTTTTCAAAAGCATTTGTGAATTCCCAAATAGCAAAAGTCACATGATCATCTTGGGAATGGTGAGTCATGTCCATGGGCTGTCTGTCATCTCTGCATTTTGACCCTGTCTACAACATGAAAATTAACACTGGTTTCACTTTCCACTCGTAACAAATCATTTTTAGTGCACCACAATTTACTGAAAATTATGTTTCACAGAAAAGAAATTTGTATTAATTAGTAAATGATATCAAATTGCATAGTACAGTATTCTCTAGCCATTTAACACTATTTGGGGAGGCGGGGGGGGCCGTACTGGCGATTGAACTGAGAACTTTGCAATTGCTAGGAAGGACATGTCCCCAGCCCCCCCCTTTTAAACTGATTATTTTGAATTAGCATCTCACTTTTTACCCCAGCTGCTTTAGGTCTATGATCCTCCTACTTATGATTCACACTGGGGCTCGCAGGCAAGTATCAGCACACCAGCTTTTTTTTTTTTTTTTTGGCCAGTCTGTTTTAGTTTGTTTTTTTTTGGAGGGGGGAGGGTGGTGGATCCAGTCTGGAACCATGATCCTCCAGATCACAGTCTCCTGTTTAACGAGGGTAATTGGCATGCACCCTCATAACCAGCCATTGCTCAGATGGGGAGGGTCTCATGAATATTTTCCTTGTGCTTATCTGGAATTACAACCATCTAGATCTCAGCCTTGTGAGTGCCTGAGTATAGGTGTGAACCATTACACATGGCAATGCTGAGATTTTTAAATAGTCACCTCACTCCAGATAGTCTCCTATGTCACACTGTCTCTACTGATCTCTTAGTTCCTTCTCCTGATTTATTTTCCCACTCCATTTCAATATTCTCCTTATTCTTTTCAGGAGCAGAATAAATAAACCTTCTACATTATGAGATCTTCTGATACAGATGGTAGCTGTGGATTCCTTTGTTTTTATTATAATTTTTTTTAATTATGAAAAATTTCAAGCATGTAAAAATATAAAGAATAAGACAATGAATGCCCATATTGCTAATAATTGTTAACATTTTGTTGTGGTTGCCTCATCTATATTTTTTTTGTTGAATCATTTAAAAGTAATTTACAGATAGCATTATTTTTTCTACTCTAATATCATCTCCAAAACATAAAGACTTCCTCTTACATAGTTTTAGTGGAATTAAATATCTAATTCATTAGCAATACTTCTTAACATCATCTAATATGTAATATATTCTGAAATTTCTGCTACTTGTGGCTTTAAATAGCATCTTTCTCCTCACTTAAGCCTGTATTTAAACAGCATCCTCTTGTGCAAAACACCTTGATATAGTTGTGTGCTTTTCCCTAATGCTTCCTTTTGTACAGAGTGGGGACAAATCTCAGTGGCAGAAAGCTCTTTATAAAATTACCTGTTGGAATAATCCAGTACCATTAAAGTGGGGTCTCTATTTTTACACAGTGGTTTAATGGCATCAGAGGCATGAACTCATTTGTTAAATTGGTATCTGTAAACAAAATCAAATGGGAGAAAAATCAACAAAAACAATGTGTGATAGAAACAGTTACCAGACTGTAAAAGCAGAGGCTTTCGAATAAATATATGCAGCCCTGAGGAGAGGCTTTTTGGGGTCCCTGTGGCTGTTACCTAGCAACAAGGCCATTACATAGGGGCATACCAGTGTCCAGTTTAACAGGGCTCAGGAAGGGCTTGTTGGGAGCAGGACCAAATGCCTTCTTTTGAACTAGTTATGTTAATAATTCAGTAGTCTTCCAGAGGTATCTAAAGAAATAATCTTTGTATAATGCTTCCCCTGTCTTAAGCCTCTGAAGGAGGAAGATGGCTGGAGCTTAATTTACTGTGCACACAACTTACTTGTCCATACATCCATCTGATGAGGATGAAATACACTATATGATAGGAAAATCATCTAAACTCAGATTAGCTTTGATTCATGGTATAAGGCACCAAGACCTTTCCAAATTCACTCCTAATAGCTAGTGAAGCCTGGAGCACACATTAGTTATATTACTCCTCCTTTATGCCTTTTAAAACTGCTTTTGAGTGCATTACTGCTTCCCTCCATTACCCCCCCCCCCACTCCCACCCTCCCCGCCAATGATTTTCCTCTTTCTTCGATTAGTGTTGCCCTGAGTTGCCTGGATTGCTTCACTGTCATCTGGTTTAGGCTAAAATTTGTCAAGAACAGAGGTTTGTTTCCATGTTAGAGCATTTTAAACAACACAGTGATGCTGATGGCTTTTAATGCTCAAAGTATTTTTCCAATTTTGCTTCTCACTTATCTTTTAACTAAGCCAGGCTAAGATACACATTAGCTAGAGTCAGGATAGAAACCTAAATTTCCCAATTTGCAGTCTAGCTTTTCATTGATCACAGTGTTGTTTTGTTTTGTTTTGTTCAAATTAATCGAGGTTGTAGAAATGCATTTCATTGGAATTATGCCTTGAATTCCCAAAGCTCTACAGACAATGAAAATGAGACTTAAACTTTACTTCAATGAACTTTTTGCCCCACATAGCTATATCTTTTTTTTTTAGAAAATAATTCCTCCTGATGTTGAAAGAGCCAGATCCCAAGCTTTATGAAAGCATTTATTAATGAGGCTATTTACTGAGGGTTATTCTAAGTGCTTGAATCCTCACAATGGAACAAATGAAGAGCAGAGGTAGAATTTCGATCTAAATAACATTTCCCAAGCCTGTGTCTTATCAAGAGTCCAATACCATCCCATCCCAACCCATCCCATCCCATCCCAGCTCTCCATTCAGCTCAAGAATCTGTTTCAGACATGGTCTCTGTTTTCACAGGCTTATCCTCAATTCTGATGGATCTAAGCACCATAGACCGCATTACTTTATCACTGTCCTATAAGTCATTTATGCCCTATCACTGTCATCTGTGAGAACATATGTGACCTTGATTATTCCAGATCAGTATCTGGAATCCAAAGTAGATTACTCTGGGTAAGTGATTGCCAAAAGGTCAAAGACCAGCCTTTTTGTTAGGTATATGACTCATGATTTGTTCACTGATTTATTGTTCAAGCAGTTATTGGATCCTCTTGTTGTGTGCCAAGTGCCAGGCCCAGGTATAACAAGGACATAGGGATATTCAGGAACATGTGCACCCATGCTAATGTTATAAAGGCTGAGCAGAGGAACTTCTGCTTTTGTGCTTGGGTAGAAATATATGAGTGCAATTGGCACAGACTCGTGACTTTTGTTCTAGGACCTATAAGAATTTTGCTTAAAAATACTTTTATTGCTGGGACACTGGTGGCTCACACATATAATCCTAGCTACTCAGAAGGCTGAGATCTGAGGATCATAGAAGCCAGCACAGACAGGAAGTCCATGAGACTCTTATCTCCAGTTAACCAACAAAAACCTAGAAGTAGAGCTGTCGCTCAAGTGATAGAGTGCTAGCTTTTAGTGGAAAAACTAAGTACTCAGGCCCTGAGTTCAGGCTCCAGTACTAGCACAAAAATAAAAAATAAGATATATATTTGTTCAACTCCCCTCCATCAACTTTATGCCTCCACAGACCACTAATTCATCTGAGTAATTACTTTCCACAAACATAGCTCACGGTTGCCTTCACTATCATCACTAACCAAAATAGGTCCCATAGTTCTGTTTCATGTTATATGTTATTATGAGATAGAAATTAGACATCACAAGAGGCAATGAGGGGCAGGGGCAGGCCCAGGGCCATCAGCACCCCGTTCAGGTCTTCTTGTCCTCCTTGGGCTTGTACTTGCCAATGCTTACATTTTGTTTCTTAAAAGCATTCTCTAATCTTGAGTGAATTTTGTCCATCTGTGGTAGAAGGCAAACTGCCATGGAATGCAAGATTCCCAGGGTTTCTCAGCCCTGGAAAGACCTTCAGAAGTTCATCTTCAGTGCTGGCTCTCTGATTCGTGCAGCAGAATAGAGCTCCAGCACTCACAGCAGTAACACACTTCATAATGAGCCCTGTCTTGGCTAGTCTTCCTCTGCTGTCTTGCTTACTGTCCTTGGGCTTTGTTCTGCATCTCATCCAAAGTATGCAAACTGTACCCCAACTCTGGACCTGAGAATTGTTTCTGAGATGCTCAAAAGGAAGGGAATGGACAAGTTCTTCATCCAGACGCTTGGCAGGGTCACCGTGGAACTTCTCTCAGGCCCCATCTATCCTGTGGGCATGGCAGGCATGTCTGCTCCCTGGAAAATCCTGGGCCAGGCAGCACCATGACTTACCTCAAACAAGGACCCTGACCTTAGATATGGATCTGCATTTGAGAAGCCTCTGTCCTCAGTTGCCCACCACAACCCAGACTACCTGTTTATTTGTTGACTTATTTCAGGTGTGGTGTCTCCTGATCATGTGTTAGAAACAATCTCTGGAACTACAATGTTGGGAGTTGAGGCCTTCAAAATGAGATTATGTCAGGAGGGCTCTGTCTTTATAGATAGATTAATGTAGGTTAGTTATTGTGATATATGCTTCCAGATTTAAAAGAAAAATCAGTTCTCCTTCCTTCCTCTTACCCTCCATATCTCCTCCCTTTTGTGCCAGGTTTGGGACTTAAATTCAGGGCAGGGTGCTGTCATTAAGCTTTTTTGCTGGTATGATACTACTGGAGCCATAGTGTCACTCCCAGATTTTTGGTAGTTAATTGGAGATACGAATCTCACGGACTTTCCTACCCAGACTGGCTTCTACCCATGACCCTCAGGATCTCAGTCTTCTGAGTAGCTACGATTACAGATGTAAGTCATTAGCAGCTCTTTTTTTTTATCATCACCTAATCTGTGATATTCTGTTATATTAACACATGACAGAATAGGACAGCTAGGTTTACAGGTACCCAGCAGATTTGCATTCGGTACTTCTGATCTTTAGGTCTTTCTTGGTCTTCCCTGGGAGGCAAGACCATTAACAGTGGCATTATTTTGTGATTTCATCACAAATGAAATCTCACCAGTAGCTCCCAGGCATGTGATTTAAGCATGCCCATTTCCCTATGCATCTGCCTACCTCCTGTGTTCAGGAAGGTTCTGATAGGTTAGAGAAGAGGATGGGGACATTCCAGGTCACATTGGTATGGTACATAACTAGATGGCATTGGGTTGGAGAACAGCTGAGCTGTGTCATGTTGGGAAGTTAAGGAAGAAGGCCGGCATTTGAGGACAGAAGTGGCTGAAAGGTGATGGTGCACAAAGTGTACAGAGAAGATGGGATAGTTGACATGGACTCGTGAGGGGAAGAGGAGAGATAAGCAGAAAATGGATCAAAATCCAGCCCAAGTAGCACACAGTCAAACGTTTCTGTCTGCTTCGCTGCTCTGCATGTGACCTCTCAGCCTTGATGCCAAGAGGGGAAGAGGAAGAAATGTGGCCCATCAAATACCTCCACCCCCTGCCATGAAGCAGCAGATGGGAACCCACAACTTCCAGAGCTTTCCACCCCTTCCCTCAGCCCTCCACATGTCCATATGTGATGGTAATCACAGCCCTGAGAACGGCCCCAGGGGTTTGGTTTCTCATCACATTGCACACAAATTGATTGTGTCAAAAGTAAACACTGTTTCCTTAAGTGTCTGCCTGAAGGTTTCCAAGGAAAGATGAGGTAGTCCAAGATCATCAACTGGTTCTATTTGATGAATGCATTATTTTCCATATTTTGTTATTGTGTTGCCCCCATTACCCAGACAAATGGGGCTTAACCCCTCCCATTTTGAATACTCCTTAACCAAAAAGCAAATTGCAACAAATGAAATGATTTGTTGTTTTCAAATATGCAAGCATCTCCCCATCCAAGATGGTCAATTTCATCAGCCTGATGGGAAAATGCCCATCTTCAACAGACTCTCTCTCTGATAACAAAGTCCTCAGAAACAAATGACCAACTGTGCCGGTGCTGGACCAGGCTTGAAGATCATGAGCCTAGCCCCTGTGCTCATCATCCCACAGGATTGCTAAGACATGCACATACAGACACCACTTGATCTGATGCTGATTTGACCCTCTTCAGGGCTAGGGGAGTGACAGCTAGGCAAACAACTAGCTCACAACCCACTACACATGTGTGAGGGAGAAAACAACCAACGCAGAGCCTGGGATAAACTTCACTATGTGGGAATATCCCTGAGATATTAAATGTCCACAAAGAGCAGATGGGAGACTGGCTTCTCTGAGGTCTGATTGCAAAGAATTCCTCCAATCCTGGCAGCCAGAAATTCGCCTAGTGTCCCCAGGAAGGAGGAAATGCTGAGTTGATTTTGTTTCTGCTCCAGTCTGAGGTGTGGACACAGGAGGGGGAAAGCAGGCTATGGCTTTGGGGTAGGGTTGATTCATAGCTCCTGCTCTTTTCATATCTGTTGTTCTTGCTGTTCAAGTACTAGGCCTTGAAGTCAGGGCCTCTCTCATTGTGGCCTAGCTTTTCAATCAAGGCTGGCACTCTACCACTTGAGCCATACCTCCATTTCTGGCTTTTTGCTATTTTATTGGAGATAAGAGTCTCGTGGATTTGTCTGCCTGGACTGGCTTTGAACCAGGCTTCTCATATCTCAGTTTCCTTAGTAGCTAGGTTTACAGGCCTGAGCCATCAGCACCCAGCTGTTCTTTTCATCTTAGTTGTCAAGACCTCTCTCCCTGTCTGTGCTTTGAAATGGAGTACAAAGGGTATGATTGAACATATAGCCATTCCTTTCTGCCAGTACCCCTTTGTTCCCCAAGAACCCTTCTCAGGGTTTTTTTTTGGGTCATTCATGGGGTTTGAACTCAGGGCCTGGGCACTGTTCCTGAGCCTTTTTACTCAAGACTAGTGATCTACCACTTTAAGCCATAGTACTACTTCTGGTTTTCTGGAATTAATTGAAGATAAGAGTCTCACAAACTTTCCTGCCTGGGGCTAGCTTTGAATTATGATCCTCAGATCTCAGCCTCTTGAGTAGCTAGTATTACAGGCAAGAGCCACCAGCACCTGGCTCTCTCCAGGGTTTTGTCTGAAGCCTATTAGTCCTCTTTGAACCCTCACCTAACACAGCTAGCCTATTCTAGGGTCCTTCAGAGCCAAGGCTCATCCTAGTTTGCTGCTTTGGTATGTTCACTAAGTAAAAACTTGAAAACACACAATGATTTTCCATAAATTCAGAGACATTTTCTTCAGAATGATGCAAAGCCAGGCACCAGTGGCTTGTGCTTGTAATCCTAGCTACTCAGGAGGCTGAGATCTGAGGATAGTAGTACAAAGCCAGCCCAGGCAGAAAAGTCCCTGAGATTCTTTTTTGTTTGTTTTTGTCGGTCGTGGGTCTTGAACTCTGGACCTGGGCGCTGTCCCTGTGCTCTTCAGCTCAAGGGGAACCCTCTACCGCTTAAGCCACAGCACCACTTCCGGTTTTCTAGTGGTTTATTGGAGATAAGAGTCTCATGGAATTTCCTCCCCAGGCTGGCTTTGAACCGCAATCCTCAGATCTCAGCCTCCTGAGTAGCTAGGATTACAGGTGTGAGCCACCTGCACCCAGCTGTGCCTGAGATTCTTATCTCCAATTAATCACCCAAAAGCCAGAAATGGAGCTGTGGCTTAAGTGGTAGTGTAATGCTAAGGAAAAATAAGAGTAAATGCAAAACCCACTTGGATTTGTGGCCTGGGAGGGGGGGTTGGGGCGGGGCCTAGAGTGGTGGCTTGAACTTTGGGCTTGGGTAATGTCCCTGAGCCCTTTGGGTCAAGACAAGCACTCTACCACTTGAACCACGAACCACAGTGTCACTTCTGGTTTTCTGGTAGTTAATTGGAGATAAGAGTCTCTTGGACGGGCTGGGAATGTGGCTCAGTGGTAGAGCGCTTGCCTTGCATGCATGAGGTCCTGGGTTCGATTCCTCAGTACCACATAAGCGAAAAGAAAAAAGCCGGAAGTGGCGCTGTGGCTCAAGTGGTAGAGGGCTAGCCTTGAGCTGAAGAGCTGAGGGACAGCACCCAGGCCCAGAGTTCAGGCCCCATGACCGGACCCCCCCAAAAAAAAAGTCTCATGAACTTCTTACCTGGGCTGGTTTCGAACTGTGATCCTCAGATCTCAGCCTTCTGAGTAGCTAGGAATACAGGCGTGAGTCACCAGCGCCCAGCTCCCACTTGGGTTTTATGTCCTATTAACATGTATCCTTTCAAATTATTCTGTTTTTCTGAAAAAAGCCCTGGAGACCCAAGAGGCTGAGGCTGCATAGGGAGCCATGGGACAGAGGTTTTTTGGAAGGCTGCCAGTTATTCAGCATCACACAGCTCAGCTGATGAGGGGAAGGCAACCTTTTTACTATTATTTCTCATATATTGCTGCCATAAACATCCTTTTTTATTATTATTTCTGCTATTTGTAGGTTCAGTTTATGGATGTGGCTAATACTGCCTCTGAATGCTAAGGGGCTGACTAATGTTGTTAAGATTCTGACCAATTGAGGAGATTTGTTTAGCCTTTTGTTTTTCTTGCAATAAACACATCTGGTGGGTAGCTAAGGGCTTATTTTTCCCCCTGGATGCCCTAGTAAATGTTTGGTGAGAGCAAGCTTTCAGCACTAATGAAGGTGCTTTGATGTTGGTGGAAGAAGTTACTGAGCCTGTCTGTACATTATGGGGGCAGAAAGAAGAGCCTCAGCACAGCTAAGCTGTTTCTCACCTAACAGCCATGAAGATACAGTCGATACAAGGTCATGTGTGTATGCATGTCACAGTGGATGTGCGTTACCTACTAGGCCAAGATCATGCCCTCTTCCTATCATAGGCAAGAGATGTCTGCTCAAAGTGCAGCTATATGAAGGGTTTGTGGGAAGGGCTTGGGGTAGAGTGGAGTGGGGTAACGTGTGGGGATCCAACACAGGACTCATGAGAGGGATGGACTGACCTTGGAACAACACCAGTCACTTTTTCAAGAGATGTATGGCAGATGAAAAGGTGCTGGTTCAGTAAGCAAAATCCCAATCAAGCCAGGCACCAGACACCCCTGTTCTAATCCTAGCTACTCAAGAAGCTCAGTTATCAGGGATCTTGGTTCAAAGCCAGCCTGGGCAGAAATGTCTTTGAAACTCTATGTCCAAAATAAGCAACCAAAAAAAAAAAAACTGAATTGGGAATATGGCAACTTGAGTCAGCTGTGCAAGCAAGTTTTGTGAGTGTGAGGCCCTGAGTTCAAACTCTAGTACTGCCAATAACAACAACGATAACAAAAACCCTAGTCAGCTATTCCCAGAACCTATACTAACAAATTTCATAGAATCACAAGATGTGTGTGTGTGTGTGTGTGTGTGTGTGTGTGTGTGATTTCTCAATACATCCAATGACCTTTGATTTATTTTCACTTGGACATCAAAGTGAGGCAATACTTTGTCCCTCAGAGGTTCACGTGCCAGAGGCTTGGTTCCCCATTTGGCCATGTTACAGAGTAGAAGTTTTAAGAGGGACTTGGAAAGAGTGGCCAGGAGGAGTTCTTTGGTCATGGGGTCACTGCTCTCAAGAGGGATTAATATAGATGTTATAAGAGTGAATCTGAGCCTGGGGGTGGTGACTATAATCCTAGCTACTCAAGAAGCTGAGAGCTGAGGATTGTGGTTTGAAGCCAGCACAGGCAGGAAAGTCCATGAGACTCTTATTTTCAATAAACCACCAAAAAAGCCAGAAGTAGAGCTGTGGCTCAAGTAGTAGACTGCTTGCCTTGAGCAAAATAAAAGCTCAGAGATAGCATGTAGGCCTGAGTTCAAGAGTTCCAACCCCCAAGACCAGCATACACACACAAACAGAAAAGAATGAAGAAAAAAAAGAATGAAGTGCTCTATGGCTTCTGATTTTGACATCTCATTCCTGTATGTGCTTCCCATGATATCTTGAAGTCCATGCCATATCTGAGCAAGTGCTAGCTAGCTCCATGCACTTCAGCCTTCAGAACTGTAAGGTTAAAAACTCCTTTATAATGCTAGCCTGCTTCAGTTATTTCATTATAGCAATGCAAAATGGATCCATGTCGTACCACAAGCACATCTTTAAAACCCATTCCATACATTTTTCTTCCAAATCTTTCTTTTCTCTGATTTACAAAAATAACCTGTAGCCAGGTGCTGGTGGCTCACACCTGTAATCGTAGCTACTCAGGAGGCTGAGATGTAAGACAGCAGTTCAAAGCCAGCCCAGACAGGAAAGTTCGTGAAACTCTTATCTCCAATTAAACACCAGAAAACCAGAAGTGGCGCTGTGGCTCAAGTGGTAGAGTGCTCGCCCTGAGCTGAAGAGCTGAGGGACAGCACCCAGGCCCAGAGTTCAAGCCCCACGACTGACCAAAAAAGAAAGAAAGAAAGAAATTGCTCATTTGCCCAAATTAGAAACATTGATGTTTACCTTACCTCCTTCTCTTTTCCCTTCATCCATTAAATTAGCAAGTAGTTTTTTATTCTCATTTATTAATATCCTCCCAAATCCCCCTACTGATCTTATCCAATTGCCATCACCCTATCTCAGGCTACCTTTCTCTCCTATCCCAAGATTTTATAACAGGCTTCTAAACAGCATACATGTCTAATCTGGTTCCTTCCAACCACCCTTCTGGTGCAATTTATACCATCTTTGTGGGCTCCCTGTCATTCTCAAGTCAGGGTAACATGATGCAGACTTCATGTAAGACTATCTCCAGAAAGTTCCAAAAGTCTAATCATGTTGCTATTTGCTGTTCCAAAACTACACTTTTTATTTGCTTTTGGTGCAACCATACATTGTATGTTTTCCTCTCTGTTTAAGTAAAGTAAGCCAGACCCAAAGAGACACAGGCTGCCTGGTTTCCTTCATTTGTAATAACTACAATATGTCTAGGATAGTCTTGGAAAAGGATCACAATGGCTCAATAACTATGTGCATAGGACCGTATAAACTGTTGCTTATCAAAATGAATTCCAAGAAATGGAAACAAGAGTTTTATTTTTTTAATTGTAGTTTATGTTTGTTTTTTTAATTATTCATTTTTCATTTATTAGATTCAACTATTCCTTCAATCTTAATGTTTTTCTTTTTTTTCAAGTCAAATATCTGATTTTTGGGGGTTTTTTCATGGTCTATAACATTTATAAATTCTATGAGCTTTGCGATACAGTTATTTCTTCCACGTTGGGTGATATGTACATTTCTTTTGTTTTGCATAGCATCAGCTGTTCCCTCTTTCCCACTTGTTCCCTCCCTCCCATCGCTGCCATTGCGTTGCTTAGTTCATTTTGGTCAATGTCCAGTGCAGCTGATGGGTCCCGCTGTTGTATGTTTTCCCCTGATTCCCTCTAGTTCTGTGTTGTCCTCCTGGTTTCCCTCCCTCCCTCTTTCCCTCCAGTATATATGATCACATATATACCATATATTTGATCAGCAGCATGGGGTTATTTAGTAGTGATTAATCCAGATGAGTGAAAGTTCTTTGTTTCTTAAGTCTTATTCATTTTGTCATATCACCTTACATTTTGGATTTAACATCCACTTAGTAGGGAGACCATGTACTGTTTGTCTCTTTGCTCTTGGCTTACCTTGCTCAACATGATTTCTTCCAGCTCCATCCATTTCCCTGCAAATGCCATTATTTGTCCTTTCTAATGGCTGCATAATATTCCATTGAGTATAGATACCACAATTTTTGGATCCATTCATCTGTGGTGGGGCATCTAGGTTGTTTCCATATCCTGGATATTGTGAACAGTTCTGCAATAAACGTGGAGTTGCACGTGTCCTTGTATACTGGTTCCTGTTGTTCAGAATAGATACCTAGAAGTGGAATGAGTGGATCATAAGGGAGGTCAATATTTACCTTTCTGAAGACCCTCCAGACTGCTTTTCAAAGTGGTTGTATAAGTGTACATTCCCACTAGCAGTGTAATAGCGTTCCTTTTTCTCTATATCCCCTCCAGCATTTGTGAGCTATTCTGACTGAGGTAAGGTGGTATCTCAGGGTTGTCTTTATTTGCATTGCCTTCACAACCAGGGATGGTGAACATTTCCTCATGTGTTTCTTTGCTATTTTTATCTCTTCTTCTGAGAAGTCTCTCTTTAGTTCCCTTGCCCATTTAGTAATTGGTTTGTTAGGTTTGGTAGGGATTAGCTTCTTGAGTTCCCTGTATATACTGGATATTAACCGCTTGTCTGATATATTGCTGGTAAATTATTTTTTCCCAGTTAGTTGGTTGTCTTTCTAGCTTGGTTGCTATAACTTTAGCTGTGCAGAAACTTTTTATTTTAAGGTCGTCCCATTTGTTGAGTCTCTCTCCAATTTGTTGTGACCCTGGGACTCTGTTCAGGAAGTTCCTGCCTGTGCCTATAAATTCAACTGTCTCTCCTACTCTGTTCTGCAGTAGTTTCAAAGATTCAGGTTTGATGTTAAGGCTTTAATCCATTTTGAGTTGATGTTGGTGCATGGTGATAGACTGGGGTCCACTTTTAGTTTTCTGCATATGGTTGCCCAGTTTTCCCAGAACCAGTAGTTGAAGAGGCTGTGTTTCTTCCACTATATGTCTTTGGCTTCTTTGTCAAATATCAGCTGACTGTAAGCATGTGGTTTTATTTCTGGATCTTCTATTCCATTGGTCTTCGGGTCTGTTTTTGTGCCAGTACCATGCTGTCTTTGTTATTGTGGCTCTATAGTAGAGTTTGAAGTCCAGCATCGAGATCCCTCCCATGTGGTCTTTATTCCCTAGAATTGTTTTGGCTATTCTAGGTCTTTTGTTGTTCCATATGAATTTTTGGACTGTTTTCTATATTTCAGAGATGTACTTCATTGGGATTTTAATAGGAATTGCATTTAATTTTCCCAAACTCTTAGAAATTATAAATCACTTCGGCGAAATAGCAGGATACAAAATCAGCCCACAAAAATCAGTCGCCTTCCTGTACACTGACAATGTACAAGCAGAGAGGGAAATAAAGGAAGCAACCCCATTCACAATAACCCCCCACCCCAATAAAATATTTAGGAATTAACTTAACCAAAGATGTAAAAGAACTATTTAACGAAAACTATAAAAACTGAAAGAAAGAAATTACAGAAGACACCAGGAAATGCAAAGGCCTTCCATGCTCTTGGATAGGCATACTAAATATAGTGAAAATGGCAATACTGCCAAAATTAATATACAAATTCAACGTTTGTTGTTTTTTTTAAAGGGACTCACTCTTTGGAGGCATAACATTTTGCTAGACTTTTCCCTGATTCAAAAGTGCTGTGTGGGTATCATCAGCATAAATTACTCAGTACAAAGACTGGAAACAGGGCGGGGAGAGGGGGACTTTATCATTGTTTACTGCCAAACACGTTGGCAAAGAAAGGTGCTAGCTCAATATGTTAAACATATGTCAGGTGGCCTGAGGCAATGGCCTGAGAGAAGCTACTTAAAACTCTTTGGGCCTAAGATCCAGAAAAGAAAGGTAGGGTAACACACCGTGGAAAGAGAAGGATACTAACAGTTCATCCAGTCTTCTGGCCCACCATTACATTACAACTATATTCAGCAGAATGTTTAGAGACTTTGATGGCCATTGCAAGATGGAGTTTCCCTTGTCTGGCCTGTCCATAGGGACTAATAGGAAGTCCTGCTGCCCATCCATGAGATGGAAGCCCTCTACAAAGGCATTCTGGCATTCCATGCCAATTCCTTTCTTCACCAATTTGGACAACAGTAGACAAGCCATGCCTCTATCCTTGCTCCATTCCTATCTTTCTGCAGTTCTTAGAGACAAAAGAGCAAAGCAAATGTAGCTCACTGAAGAAGCTATAAACCTTGTCAGCATTCAGAGTTCTGATTTCTCTTCCTGGGATAGCAAGTCAGACTGCTTTCAAAAACAGATTAAAAGCTTTGATTAGAGCTTCAAAGTTTTTTTTTATAAATTTTATTTTATTTTATTTGTGAACATACTGTACAGAGGGGTTACAATTGCATGGGCAGGATAATGCGTACATTTCTTACCAAGCATTGCAGCCTCCTCCTTGTTTACCCTTCCCATCCCTTCCCAGCCTCCCCCCTCCCCCCCATCCCAATCCTTCTCCTTCCCCCCTCTCCCCCCACCCCCTTCCCCCCCCACCCTCCCGCACCGACGTTGTAAAGCTCGTTTTGGACATGACAACTTGTACTTCTCATTGTTGCATCAGATCCACCTGTATCCTTAAACAACTGGTTTTTCCCCATCTCCTCCACAAGTTATACTGACATCAAATATAGTGAAAGCAGGGGTTATACTGTGGGGGAGGGACATACAAAGCAACAAAGAGATAATCTTATAAATGCGTTAGAAACACATGTATGAAGAAAAAACATTAAAATACATATCTAAGGGTTCATTTTCCTGACATCACATTATCTGACCTTTTCCGCTTGACTCGTACATATACTAGATATTGCAAATAAGGGAAACCATGGGACCTATGTTTCTTTGGGCCTGGCTTACTTCACTTAATATAATTTTTTCCAAGTTTTTCCATTTCCTAACAAATGGGGCAATGTCATTCTTTCTGATGGAGGCATAGAATTCCATTGTGTATATATACCACATTTTCTTGATCCATTCATCTACTGAGGGGCATCTGGGTTGGTTCCATATCTTAGCTATGGTAAATAATGCTGCAATAAACATAGTTGTGGTGGTAGCTTTAGTGTGGTCTTGTTTGTATAGAGCTTCAAAGTTTTAACGAGTGGGCCAGGACTAAGTAGGAATAATTAGGCTGGTTTCTGGTGCTTTAAATGCCAAAGTCATGGGCCCTCTTTTCTACTTGGGAGAGGTGGCTTCCAGATGAGGCATTTGGTCTGTGAGCTCACATGAGCATATGTATATACTATGTGCACCGAAGTTGACACTCTAGCAGCTTCCTTGTGTCCGGAGCTGGATCAAGTCAACTCAGTGTTTGGCAGCAGAGAGTTGTATTTGCCTTTAGTCTCAAAACAGCCAAATGCATTGAGGACGTGTGGGTGGTTCATGGTTGAGGATCACAGGCCTGAGGATCAGTGTGCAGCTCACAGGTAAAGCTGCCTCCTTAAGTGTATTTTTGGTGTAAGTCTTGCCTCTATCCTTTTGCTTTTTGTCAGTTGTGGGGCCTGAACTCTGGGTCTGGGTGCTGTCCCTCAGCTCTTCAGCTCAACTAGCGCTCTACCGCTTGACCCACATCACCACTTCCTGCCTCTACCCCTTTGAGAGGCTAACAGGCTATGCAAAGGGACACTGAAGGCTGAGAGGAAGAAGTCAAAGACAGGCAGCCCTTTATGATGGCTGGCATGATTTTACCTCCATAGTTTCCATATTTCTAAATTATAAACACAGACAGAACTTATCATTTGTCTAGCCTCTGCTCAACATTTTCATCTGTTGCATCTCTATGAACTACTGTGACTATGCCCTCCATTTGATGGATAAGAAATGAAGGCACAGTAAAGGTCAATAAGCTGTGGATTTTATTTGACCTATGACATAGGCCAAATTCATTTGCCAACAATTATCAACTGGAGGATTGTGCATGTTTGCACATGCACGCACATGCACACACACACACACACACACACACACACACACACACACACAGATTTGTGATGTTTCTTTAAGAAGCAGAAGGTCTTACAATATTGGACTTCATGGTGAGCAGAACTGAGCTGTAAAATGCAAACATTTATTAGCAAACGTGCATAAAAAGCCACACGACCTGTTTTGTACATTCTGTGAAGTTCTGACTCTCATCTCTGCAGGCACTCTGGAAAAACAATGTTTATAAAAGATTTCCCCTGAAAGGAATGAGACAGTGTTCTAAGAGGAGATTCAAGTTCTCTACTGGTGGGATTAGGCAGCATCTTCATCCAATAAATTAAGACAAAGGTGTAAGCTTCAGGTGAAAGGTGGATTTCCCACAGTTGTTGACTTGCTGGGCTTCCACATTCCCAAAGACAAAAGTGCATGAATGAAATTTACTTATGTGGCAAAGAATAAATAATTTCTACATTATAATCCATGTTAGTTTGTCTAAACAAGGGCAAGAGTGGGAGTTCCATGATGGAATTGCACTCATCTCTAAATCTACCCTTCATTGCCTGTGAATATTGTTCTGTCAGCTGTAATATGGTGATCCTTTGTCAGTAGAGGATGCTGGAAAAAGGAGTGACTCCTCTTCTTCTTTCTGTTGGGCTTCTCCCCAGGCTTTGGCAGCTTGGGATTTCTATGGCACTTGGCTGTGGCAGCTGGCAAGTCAGGACTCCCTGAAGCAACTTGTAGCTTAGGACAACTCTCAGTGACTGTTCTCCCAGGAAAATTCTGAGGTGCAGCACTTCCTCATGGGTAGCTGCCCCCCACACTTCAGAAGGCAGATTTTCATCATCTGCTCTATAGTAATTGACTTCTATGTAGCTCAGTCATAGCCAAGTCCTTTCTAAGAAGGTTGGAAGTCAATCCTGGAGGGAGGGTCTTGAGTCTTCTTCCTGGTGCCTCTATTTCAGCCTTTAGGCAAGAATGGCTCCTTATATCTATTGCTCTACAAGTCTTCACAGTTCTCTTTAACTCTCTTTAATCAAATTTTCCATTGCTACTGTCTCTCTGAGTAATTCTTTTTTATTTACTTAATCATTCATTTTATTAGAAACACTGGCATCATGGTCTGGATAATATATTTTTAGGAAGGGATAATGCAGTTTTAATTTATTTTTTTAAATTTATTGTAAAGGTGATGTGCAGAGGGGTTACAGTTACATAAGTCAGGTAATGAGTACATTATTTTTTTTAACAATGTGACCCACTCTCTCATTTTCTCCTGGGTTTTCCCCTCTTGACCCACTTTCCCACCAAGTTGTATCTAGTGAGTATCACTGCTGAATTAGTTCAACTTTTCCCCCATCATTTCTGTGCTTCTCCTTTCCCTCCCCAAATCAGATAAACTTACTTAAAGGCAAAAGGTACACATATCAAAAAAAGGGGGAAAACAGAAGAAAAAACACAAATAGTTCATTTCTTGAAGCTCATTTGGATAAGCATCATTTTATATGATCATATGCACATAGCTGTTGAGCCCTTGTGATTCTCTCCTAAGAATATCTTCCTTTGGTCTCACTGTGTGAGTAATCCTTTATATTAAATTTTCTCTGTAATATTTTTGGGTGTCCTTTGTCCTCTAATTGGCCCATGATCAGTGTGATATCAGGAGATAGACCTACCAAACTGGAATCTGAAAGATGATATGAGCTAACCAGTTGGCTTGAGTCCCATACTGAGCTCATTAACAATGGGAAATGGAGCACTAGAAAGCCATTCATGAGACCAGTGTTTTCACACAATTAGCCAAGCCATTACCTGTAGTAGATTGTGATGGAACCCAAGGTTAAGTACATGTTTTGGGGGCCCCAGTGGCTGCTTCCCTCCTCCAGTATGCTGACAATATATACTCTCAGGTCTGTGGATGATATGAATGGATTCTTTAGCGTGCACTTGGGAATGTATGGAGAATTTAAAAGGCCTAAACTTTTAAATCTCAACTCAAGTCATGGTCTGATAACTGGAGAACATCTATGGAGTTCTTAATTTGTTATTTTGCAGTTGTCATTGGATTCCCATTGGTGAAAGTTAAAAGTTTTTAACTGGTTGCTCAGTTATAAGAGTTGGGATCACAATGAAGCTAAGTTACTTCTGCAAAATCCAGGATATTGACTAGGAGCAATAGGTTCCTGAAAGAAGAATGGAATCAACTGGCTAGATCAGATGATGTCAGATGAAGCTGACATCTGGTCTTACCAGTGGCTTTTCCTCTGGTGTCTCAAGAAAACAGGTTTGCTTACATGAAATCCCTTGGATTTCATATCACTTGAGGAAGCTGCCTTGAAAGAGAGCTATCTCACAGATCCCTTGAAAGAGGATGTCCACTCACTTTTAGCACACTCAGAACCACCTAATGTTGCTTTATGACCAATAGCTACACTCAACTCTCAGTTTCAACCCAGAAAGAAGGATTATGTATTGCTAATATATATCATTAGAAACCTGGTGGTGCTATGCTTTGAGGCTTAAATGTATCTCCCAAAGATTCATGATTTGCAAGCTTTGTGCTGGAGTATCCCTGCTACTCAGGCAGTAGATGGTAGAGGATCACAATCTAAGGCTAATCTAGGCAAAAGCATATGACCATATCCAAACTAAAGCAAACTAAAGAGTCTAAAGCAAAAAGGGTTACAGTTGGCTCAGGTGATAGACAGCATACCTGGAAAGTATGAGGATAGCCCTAATTGCATTCCAGGATAAGAGAACTATATTCCAGTATAAGAGATGGGGTGGGGAGGGAGGTGAAAGGGAGATATAAACGGAGAGACAGAAACAGACAGATAGAGAAATATGGGGCTTAATGGGAGGCCATTAGGTCATTCAGTATGTTTCAGGAGGAATTAATGTAGTTCTTATGTGACTCCAGTCTCTTTGGATTCCTGTCTTAACATGCTCTCAACTAGTTTTAGGTCATGTACCATGAGATCTTCATCAGAATGTAGCTGATGCTGGGAATGTGTCCCTGATACTCTTGAGCTGTAAGCTAGACAAATCTATTTTCGAATAAAGCCCCCAATCCCAAGCATTTACTTACAGTAGCAGAAAATGGATGAAGGCATCTAGAGAACATTTGTGGGACTGAATTCTAAGGGTACTAGACTAGGAAGGGAGGGACGGTAAGATTTTTTGTTTTAAGTGCCCCCTGTGCTATTGAAAGTGGCTCTAATGGTTTCCTTTATGGTTGACTAGGCCCCATCAATGATAATAACTTTGAGATGCCCAAGCTTATCTGGATTATACACAGAGGGAATCCAAGGACTGAGGGAGACATGATCTTAGAACTGAATTTTACCCATGTGACCTACACAAATCTCATCCCTCTACCCCATGACTTATACAATCAGTTCCTGAAGACATTCCTTTTACCAAGGCATCAAGAAGTACTTGTGTCTGTGGAAATCTTTGTGGTTGTTCTCCTGCAAAGGGAAGCTATGACTACATGGAGTTTGGCTTCTCAATGGGCAACTGGATTTCCCACAGGTCTTGAAGAGTACAAATGACAGCAGTTACCTTCAAGGACTGGGTTGATGCACTCACCCTGCATTATTATGTTAAGGCAGCAAGCAAAAAGCCATAAGAATGGTCACCCTTCTTGGGATTGGTAATAATGCATTTAAGGCAAAGCCAGAGAGTAGTACTGGAAATGTTTATGAATGACAGCCTCTGATTAGGGTCTTTCAAGTAGAAACTAACCATCTCTGGAATATAGATTTCTAATTTGAATAGTACTTCAAATGTTAACTGACTGTGTCTACAGCATAGATGGAAAGTAAATCATACACACACATTTATCACACTGGATTTGCTGGAATATTTTAGAGTAAACTGTAGGCAATATAATCGACAGTTTTTCTCTTGGGATAATAATCAGCTGCCATAGGTGACAGTGCCTTCTCAGAAATGTGAACCCCAGCTCACCACACTCTCTACTACCTCTTAAAACTCTCCCAGGGTAGTATCAGTTGCCATTTTCCCTATGTTCACTATTTATCAAAAGCAGAAAAATTAAAAATAGATAAGAGGCAGTATGCATTTAAAATATAAGGAGTGCCCGGTACTAGTGGTTCACACATGTAATCCTAGCTAGCTCCTCAGGAGGCTGCAATTTGAGGATTGTGGTTTGAAGCCAGCCCAAGCAGGAAAGTCCATGAGACTCTTACCTCCAATTAACCACCCAAAAGTCAGAAATGGAGCTGTGGCTCAAGTGACAGAGTGCTAGCCTTGAGGGGAAAAGTTAAGTGAGAACATGAGGCCCTAAGTTCAAGGGCCAGTACTGACACAAACCAAAAAATAAAATAAAATAAAATATTAGAGCATCCTTTCTCTTTGTAAGGGATTTGTTTATGCAATTGATTACTTCACAAAGCAAAGTAAATCTGCACATACTAGAAGACATTGTGGTGGAGAGCTCGTGTAAAGATGGCGAGATGCCAGTGGTGCTCTCTGTCCTCTTCTGTAATGTGACCAGCCACGTCGCTAGAACAAGACATAGACTACAAGGCCACCATCTCATCTGCAGCACCATCAAGTTCTAGGCCTGTTTGCTTTCCCTCCCAGTACATTGTCCACCACATAGTAGGCTGAGAAACAGCTGGCCTGCTTCCTATGTTGCTGGGTGAGCAAGTGTGAGCGATAAGATGAGGGATGGAGTTGGAGGAAGCCAAATCCACCTTCAAATCCAAAAGAGCAAAAGAGAAAGGGGGGAAGGAGCAAGAGGGGGATATTAGGTGGAGGGATATAAGAAATCAGGTACTTGGGCTTTAGGCTGTTATTGTGTATGTATCTGTTCTGAAGCTTGAACTGGGGGGGTCAGGGTGCTCTCCTTTAGTGTTTTTGCTCACAGCTGACATACTGTGAGCATCTGAGTCACATTCTGCACTTTTGGTTTTGGGGTAGTTGAGATGATAGAGTCTTACAGACTTTCCTGTTCAGGCTGGCTTTGAATCATGAGCCTCAGATCTCAGCCTCTTCATTAGCTAGAATTTCAATTGTGAGCCACCTTAACTAGCTAAGATTACTAGTATGAGCCACTGGCACCCATTTCCTTAATGACTTTCTTGATCAATAAAATGTGTTAAGGACATTTTGGGGCTTTAAGGGCCAGGTCTCATTTGAGTGCACAAACAGGAAAGATCACAAGCTGTTGTTTTAAGTCTTGAAGAATAGGCAGGTCTTATCATGCCATGAGCAATAACTGAAACAGTCTATTGGGCACAATTCTCTGTTTTACTTATTCCTTGGCTGCCTGCACCCTGTAGGCTGTGAGCTTCCCTCTCAACCCAGGTTACTCCAGCACTTACTTCCTGCTGTATCCTTTCACAGATACACAGGGATGGGGACCCACGGGGACCACATTCTATCATTTGCTTCATTATATACCATTTGAACTTTACCCTTCACTCTCCAGTGATCCAAATGAATGCCTGCAAAGAGTAAGTTCAATTTTGTAATTTTGATATTTCAAAAAAGCAATTGCTTCATCCATCATTTAGCTCTGTTCCACCCTAATCAGATCCAATCACATAATAATCTTTTTCTCCACAAAACAGTTCCAATAATGTCTTTACCAAGACCTTAATATATTGTTCCAAACAATTAAAGTGCACTCCTATCAGAGAAGGCCATCTTTTTCCTGCCAGGGGCCAATGGGGCCCAGCTTTAAGAGAGACACACACAGACCGGAAACCCCTCCTCTTCCTTTTCCTCCACCTGGCCTCCCTGCCAGAACTTGCTCCAGGAAAGCCTGCAGGGTCCCAGCTGTGCTCCCACTGCTCCAAGAGTAGCCACATCGACATCTGTGTCACCCACCCAAGGTCTGCTCTGAGTGGCTTCTGCACAGAATCCGGTCACTGAGAGCCCCCGCCCTGCTCTCTGGGTGTTTATCGCATTCTTTTTCCTGAGGTTCAGCAGGACCAACGCAGCCCACCAGTGCTATCAGCACTGGGTGTCTTTCCCTATAGATAAACGTGGGAACAACTTGGGAATAGAAAAAACTTTAAACAATGAGCATTGTTTGAGATAGAATTAGGGCTAAGTCCTGAGCAAACATCTGGACAGAATATATCTTTATCTGCCACTGTCTCTAATTTAAACAAGGCGAAGATGTTTGTTCAAAACTCAACATATCTGTTGCTTTTTTCTTTAATTATGAATTCCATCCAACCTCTCCTGTCAGCAGCTGGGAGAAAATGACATCTTTTGCTGAAAGTATCTAACTTGTCCTTCTTTGGATGATCCCCGACCCCAGCAACACCAGCCAGTTTTCCAAAAGCTGCTGCTGTGGCCTGTTCACATTGCTTGGGCAGCAGTGACCAGGTGGTCCTGATGTGTATGCTGTTTGCCCCTAAGCTGCAGAATTGGGCATTTAGCTACCTGGAGATGATCCAGGCCTCTCTCTGATTCTCGGTTTGGCTTTTCGTTTGTTTGCTTGTTTGCTTTTGGTGCTAGTCCTCAGGCTTGAATTAAAGAATAGCTTTCTACCTCTTGAGCCAACAGCTCCACTTTCCGATTTGGGGTAGTTAATTGGAGATACGAATTTCATGGACTTTCTTGCCAGAACTGGCTCTGACCTGCTATTCTCAGACCTTAGCCTCCTAAGTACATAGGATTAAAAGCAAGAGCCACCAGTGCTAGGTTCCTTGGTTTAGTTTAATTAAAACTAAACCATTTGCAGACTATAACAGAGAATAATGTAGCTGGAGGAAGTCCTCAGAGTGGCACTTATGTGTGATCATCCCCAGAACGCTGGAAGACATGTACAATCCCTATTACTCTGGTCCTAGGACTGTGAATCTGATGTAAAGTAGAGCCTCTAGAGGATACGGGATGGATGACTGTTCTCTGATGGGATGCGTTCCGCTTGCTCCACACTCAGAGCTCTCTGACCTTTCTTAATATTTCCTTGCCGCTCTGAGATAAAAGGAGAATCAGGGTGTGTTTGTGTGTGAGAATGTATTTACCTGTTTCCTGTGGACACATTTGTGTCCATGCTTTTCTAAAGAGGTGTTTGTAATGGTTACTGCACACTTCCCCAGCCTCCAAGAGCCCCACACCTGATGATGGTCACCCAAGTGACAAACAGTACAGGATGAATCACACTATTAAGGGACAGTGGCATACTGGGTTTATGAACACTCTTTTTCACTTTGGGAAATAGATGTGGCCAGTGACGTAGGGTAACAAGGGCATATATAATAAGAAATTGCAGATGTGGGTTTTGTACATACAACAATTCTCTCTTCAGGCCTTTGACTATTGGCTTTTCTTCCTGCCCATCATGATGACTCTTTTAAACTAGAGGAGGAACCCAGCATGGGGCATCTTATTTTACTTTCCTAATAGGAATGGTGCTGCTCTATACGAGCATTCTAATTATCGAGCACCCTGATTCTAATTTAGTGGTACAGCAGGAATATTCTTGTTCTATTCAGCAAGCACTGAGGACCATCACATTGCTAATTATAAATGTGGGCCGCCAAAACTCCAGCTTCCTTCCATTCTTCTTACATCCTGCAGATGGCCCAACTTAGGAACCAGTCATCAGATTGCCCTGGAATCACAGCTGGAGACCTCAGAGGTCAGCGTTCAGAATTTGGTCTAGGGTAGAAGCTGTGAGACTGAGTCTCTAATCACAGTATGGGTTCCTCTCTAAATGATCAGGCTGTGGCAGCCTGCCTGATGAGAGAAATGCCCATCTCTGTGCATTGTTGTTGCGCCCCACAGTGTCTGGCTCCAGGTAAAGACACTGCCCTGAGCTGGGTGCTGGTGGCTCAAGCCTGTAATCCTAACTACTCAGGAGGCTGAGATCTGAGGATCATGGTTCAAAGCCAGCCGGGGCAGGAAAGTCCATGTGAGACTCTTATTTCCAATAAACCACTAGAAAACTGGAAGTGGAGCTGTGGGTCAAGAGGTAAAGCACTCTCCTTGAGCTGAAGAGCTGAGGGACAGTGCCCAGGCCCAGAATTCAAGCCCCACGACCAACAACAACAACAAAAAAGACACTGCCTTGTATGCTCACACAGCCCTCAAGGACTTTTAATGTGACTCCCCAAGATACAAGCTGGCTGGAGAATTGTAGGGACTGTTATTCCATTGGCTCAGAGGTACAATCAGACATAACCACATGGACAATCTTCTAAAATTAGGACTTGGGACTACCTTTCAAACAATGTGGCAGTCAGCTCCCTCAGGATACACTGGGACTTTACCACCTCTCCCCTCTGCCTTGTATAGAGTACTGAAATCACATCTCTCTCAGTCCTGAAGAGGGGAGGTGATTAAAAACTGTGGATTTATTGTTGTAGTAGGACATGTGGCAGCCTGTAGGCATCCAAATGAGAATCAGAACGAGGAAGCAGATAACCCTATGGGTCTGGGTCTCTGAGAGTAAGCACTGGGAAGTTAAATGAACTTAGAGTCAAAGCCATGCATTAGGATCCTTTTGTCTTTCCCAACTGTGAGACCTGGGCAGGTTCCCTGATCACTCTGGGCTCTAGCTATTTCTTTCTGAACAATGAGGTATATGTAACGGGCTTGCTGAACACTCATATTAAATTAGATAGCTAAATCAGATAGCTTTTGCTTGTTCACTCATTACAGGCAAGGGGCCAATTGTGGAACTCAAAATGAGTGTCCTGTCTCTGCCCTCAAGGGGCACCTGCTGCTACAGAATGAGAACACACAAACCCACGAACCAACAACACCATCCTACAGCATGAATGACACCGAGGACACTGCCCAGGTCTTCATCAGGGAAGACTAAGCAGAGTCTGCAAAGGCCTTGGCTCTTCTGGAAGTGAGGCCAGAGGAAGATCCCGTCAGTTTGCCATTTTGGCTTCACACGGGGTGATCCCAAGAGCAATATTTTCTCCAGAGGCCCCATTGGCTTCGCAGTGCCAGTGTCTGGGCTGAGTTATCTTCTCCCTTCTATCCATTCCTGCTTTGCCCTTGTCTTTCCATAGCAGGGGTCCATCTGTTCTCCACATCTTATCTCCCACACTCCATCTCAGCAGCAACTTCTAAAGAACCCCACTACCTACAGCTGAGAATATCTAAGGTCACCAAGGTGTTTGAGAAAATGGGAACTAGGCAGAGGTGTGGCGCTCACTTTGGTTATAACCAGTGCTGTTATTATATTGGGGGTGGCTGTACCCCAAATCTCCCACTATTGTTTGCTTTTCTCACAAGAGGCAAGCTAAAGACTGGCTGCAGGTAGTTTATTTGTTGGCTGAAGCCAAGAAGCAAGAATGAGAGTTAGAGGGGAGTGAGGAGAAAAAGGGGCAAAGCCACATGAGCTCTGTCCTTCAAAAGATCAACCAAGTGCCAGGTGTCAGTGGCTTATGCCTGTAATCCTAGCTACTCGGGAGGCTGAGATCTGAGGATCATGGTTCAAAGCAAGTCGAGATTCTTTTCTCCAATTAACAACAACATAGCTTTGTAAGTGGCAGAGTGCCAGCCTTGATTGAAAAAAAAAACTAATGGATAGCATATAGGCCCCACGTTCAAGCCATAGACCTGGTATACACACTGGCATGTAAGCACTCACACACACACACATAGACACACACACACACACACACACACACACACACACACAGAGGACTCCATCAGAAACTTCTTTGTCTTTCCTTCTTCACTGACTGGTTCCTACTTGGCAAGAGTTATCTCTCCCACCAATACCTCTACTCCCCACCTGCCTTCTTCTTGGGCCAAAAGAGTTTTGGGGTCACTGGGGAAAGACTCAAGAGACCTTTTCAGGAGTGCAAAGAAGGTGTAAACTTGGTGTGGTGGGATAATTTCAGCTATAATTTCAGGCCTATAATTCAGCTACTCAAGAGGCTGAGGCAGGAAGATCCAGAGTTCAAGACCAATGTGAGCTATATAGCAAATTCCAGGCCAACATGGGCAATACAGTAAAATTCCATCTCAAAAATCTAAAAAAAGGGGCTGGGAAGGTGGCTCAGTGGTAGAGCGCTTGCCTTGCATGCCTGAGGCCCTGGGTTTGATTCCTCGGCACCACATAAGCAAAAAAAAAAAAAGCCGGAAGTGGTGCTGTGGCTCAAGTGGTAGAGAGCTAGAGCTGAAGAGCTGAGGTACAGCGCCCAGGCCCAGAGTTCAGGCTCCACAACCGGACTCCCCCCAAAAATAAAAAAAAACTGTGTGTATGTGTGCAAGACACTTGGATTGTCTCCATAGGCAACATAATAATGACTGCTCATCACAGCAGCAGCTAAAATGAAAAGTGGCCCTGGGTATAGCCTAGGTCCTCTGATGACTCTTGTCTGTTAACTGCCCCTCCCTACTTGATGGCTATCCCAGTGTTTCTATGGGGACTCAAGTGACAACCTGCGATCTGCTTGGGCTATATGCAGGTTGCTGGGACTAGGCAGAAGGAACAGTAGATGGGCTTTACCCTGGCCTTAGATGGTGTAGCTTAACCCTTGCAAACTGCTCTGGATTGGCATTCAGGGCCAGAAGTCAAGAAATGTCTGTCTAAATCCTGCCTGCCACATATAACAGCAATCTTTGAATGAATCGCACCCTGTTCCCTCACTGATTAGCTGGAAAAGGGCAGGATGTTTTGCCCTAGAGGGTGGTGGTGAGATGTCATGAAATCATTTGGAAAGCACTTGTCCCTAGGCCAGAAGGGAGAATGAGGAAATAGGTGGAGTTTCCCTTATTCAAAATATCTGAGACTAGTAGGGTTTTCATATACATCATGAGATATCATGAACTATCTCAAGTCTAGAAATTTATTTATATTTCACCTACCCTACACACATAGACCGAAGGCAATTTCATACAATAGTTTAGGTGCACTTGGGTGTTGATTGTGACTTGTGCCATGAAGTCTGGTATAGAACTTCCCACTAGGGACATCAACTTAGGACTCAACATGTTTAGAATTAGATAATTTTCTGGATTTCAGATTGAGGGACTAGGTATGCTCAGCATGGCCTAATTAGTAGTCATAGTGGTTATACTTTTTACCAAGAATCTTCCAAGGCAAGCCTGACTGCTGAGGGTATTGCTTTATTGTCTGTTTTAATAATAGCCCCATATGGCATCCTCCCTCCCCACACTATGAGAAATAGCCTTAGAGTCAGTTAGGCATTGTTGATTTCCAGACCAGCCATTTGCCCTTCCTCCACATCTCAAGCTTCTGGGGCGAGGTCCCTCGCTAACTCAAAATCTTTCTAAGACCACTTACATCTCTCATTGCTTCTGAATAACTGTTTTATTGCTTGCATCAAAATCACCCTCTATGCTCCATGAAACACACTGCTTTCAAGTCATCTTTCAGCAGCTTTATTTTTGTGTTTACTAAATTACTTATTCTACAATAAACCTGATGAGAGGCATGCTTCATTATTCTTGAGTTCTACCCCAGCAGAAATGTAGTAATTGTGGATTGCAGCACTTCATAGTAGCTTGTAGATTTCATTCATCTTTCTATTTCTTCCATTCTTATCAGCATCTGTCTTTAAACCTGTAGGGTAAAGGGACCATAGGAACCTCCTGTCCTTTAGTGGTAGGCTCAGTGTGTGAAAGGAGGTCACTTACCTTAGTCTTGGTGGCTGTCACCAACCCTGAAGGGTGTAAAATCTAAACAAAAGAAAGTTGTACAAGACAGTTAAAACCAAAGACTTGGAACATGGGCCAAGGTTCAAGGACTGGGACACCTGGTAAAGAAGTTCATCATGTTAGTAATACCCATCTCATAGTACAAAGCACCCAGCATAATGCCTAGCACAAATTAACCTATGAGATAGCTTTACTTCAACTAGAATGGCACATGTAGCTAATGAAGACTTCTGGGTAAACATGGGGTTAGTGGAACATATCTAGCCAGCTTTGGGTGTGAATTTCGAACCCTGAATTCAACTTTTTTTTTCAACTTTCCTTCATAACAGGTTCTCTCTGATTAAAAGCCATGGCCTTTTACAATGTTGTTTAATATCTATTATTATTAATTACTGTATCCAGAATATAAAAGGGAGGCAAAAAGAAAACAGACAAGCAGTACAGAATCTAGGACTAGGGATATAACTATCAAAGGTCCACCAACTCAGGTGAGCTTAATCGTTGATTCAATAAAAGTAGATGCATAGAATACAGGTTCTAGATGTCAGGACCTCAGCCCTCAGTCTATGATGGTAGCCATAGACTTCTACTTGACTCATGGAAACATCCACCCTACCTTCTCTGTGTTCTGGGACTACTACCTTAACATGTTTCTTACTGGGAATATTGTTTCAGGTCAGTGAGGGTTGCTATATGGGGATAGAACAAAGGACTATAATCCTCCAAGTTAATTCTTTTCTTTTTGCTTATGTGGTGCTGAGGAATCGAACCCAGGGCCTCAGGCATGCAAAGCAAGCGCTCTACCACTGAGCCACTTTCCCAGCCCCTCCATGTTAATTCTTAAAAGATAATTCTGTGATTGGATCCTGTCTTTCTATGTGCTACCAGACTTGGGTCTTTGCATTTAGCTTTGAGGATGGAAAAAGGAGACTGACAAAATACATAGCATATGTTATAACTAACCTGGAAGGAGAGGCTGTCATTCTGCCCACATCCATCAGCTTGAACTCAATCATGGACCCAACCTAATTGCAAGGCATGTTGGGAGGTGTAGTTTCTTGAGGGAAGAACTAGGAAGTTCATGGGCCAGTCTCTAATGCCTTTCCTGTGAAGACAGTAGTTTTCTTTGGTTAAGAGTCAGCTAATGCTCTTCTCTGCAAGATCTCGGGCAGCTAGAAAGGCGAATTTATACTTAAATGAGTGAGGAGGAAATGTCTAAGTTCAATGCATTATTGTAAAAGTAGAACCTTATTGTTTCTCCAATGCCTACCTGTATTAGTAGGAACAGGCTAACTAATGCTACATCAACAACCTCAAATCTCTGTGGTTTAAGGGTTGTTTCTCACTCTGATCCTCATGTCATGTGTTGGACCTTCCCAGTCCATGCTCTCACTGTAAGAATCCATTCTTGTGGCTATCGGGAAGAAATTGTGGAAAATCTGCTTTGTGACCCAGACATGCTTTTACCCCTAAGTGACCAGGAAAGGGAGGCAAGATTTTGGTGAGCTTTAGTGTGTCCTGTCCCTGCAAATAGATCTTGTGAAAGGTGGTCAGACTCAATTTCAGATAGCCACTTATACTGTTTCATATTTTCTCACTAGTTTTTTCTTTTCCTTTCAGAACTATGAACTTAGAAACTGGGGTCTTAGAATAGTTAGTTTTTGATGGGTGCCAAATACCAACCTTTTCTGCTTTCTATCATAGACACCTCCTTCCCTCACACTCTACAGAGATGATCTATCATGGGATTTTATAGCAAATTCTAAACTCCATTTGGATTTTAAGGTACAACAGATTTCTATTTCTGTAGGATTATGAACCAAAAGGAGAAAGAGCTGACAGAAGCTGCTTTCTTCCACTTTGTAAGGAAGAAGCCTGTGTATGGTGGAAGAGAATGAAGATGATGAGTAAAGAGGGGCAAGGATAAGACAGAGACAGACAGACACACACACACACACACACACACACACACAGAGGAAGGCCATTCATTGTGTGTTGGACTTAATCACATCGGATCCAATCTACCCTTAGCTGTCAGAGAACTCAGTAACCCAGAGCCTGTACTGTTTTGATGTTTGAGCCTGACTAAGCTTAGTTTGTGTCACTTATAAGTGAAATAGCTCTGACCCCTGTAATCAAATCTATAGAACTCGAGTGAAGCACTCTAGTGTCCATAATGGGAGGAGCCAAGAGATGTATTGCTGTCAACCAAGGGAGCAGCTGGATCTCTTCCCAGGCTACCAAGTCACTGAGAAAGTAGATTTGGCTTGGGTCTATGGTCAAGTGAGCCAGAGTAAGATGAGGAGCTGGGGTTCTCCATGAAGCCTGAATACATTTAGAGAGCAGTGAATGAGGGGAGCACCCAGAAACCCCAAATCTGATCAGGTATAAATGACTTCCAAAGGCAGGCAATGGAAGAGTTATTTTCAGTCATCTCCAACAGGAGACATACCAGAGGGTAAGTCCATCCTATGAGACTAAATGTATACAGTGGATTCATTTAAATTGAGTTTTTATTCTGATCTTTATAGTCAAATTTAAAAAATAAAACAAGGGGGCTGGGAATGTGGCTTATTGGTAGAGTGCTTGCCTCACATGCATGAAGCCCTGTGTTCGATTCCTCAGTACCACATACACAGAAAAAGCCGGAAGTGGTGCTGTGGCTCAAGTGGTAGAGTGCTAGCCTTGAGCTGAAGAGCTGAGGGACAGCGCTCAGGCCCAGAGTTCAAGTCCCACAACTGGCCAAACCAAAAGAGAAAAAAGAAAAAACCCACAACAAAGGCCATTTAGTATGTTCTGTGCCCTAGATGAAGAGGTAATAGTTTTAGTCCTGTAAAACCCAGAAAGGAAGTTTACGTTACACAGCGATTGAGGCTGAGGAAGGGAAAGTAGCTGGCCTCTGTTTTACAGCTAGTATGCACCATGGCTGGACCCAGCGGGCTGTGGTTCACACACCTGAGCATTTCACACTGCAAGCCCCAGGACAGCGGCTAGCGCCTTCTGTGACCACCATTCCCTTCTGCTTGAGCCTGGAGCTCTAGGATAGAAATTTGGACACTAAAAGCCAAATTCCTTTAGATTT
The DNA here is from genome assembly GCF_000151885.1 of Dipodomys ordii. Taxonomy (NCBI): domain Eukaryota; kingdom Metazoa; phylum Chordata; class Mammalia; order Rodentia; family Heteromyidae; genus Dipodomys; species Dipodomys ordii. The sequence continues at coordinate 4,211,500 of NW_012267316.1, read as the reverse complement.
TGAAGAAGAAAGGAAACTTCAAAGATGAGAAAAGCCTGTGTTCCTGGTGGTAAATGTCATTATTTCATAACTTTGTGGCCAGTGGAAGCAAGTCACGAGACCAAGGGCCAGGTATCACTCTGGATGGAGTAGCAGTGTGGCCAGAACTGGCCTGGAACTCACCAGCTACTGGGAGGTCAGTCCTAGAAAGAATACAACATGGGAGGAACTGGGAAGAGTTCACCTTTTAGAGTAAGCCATTTTCACTTCATTTCTACTTTTACTTTTTTAATGTTTTTTTTTTTCATTGTAAAGAGACTGTACAGAGGGGTTACAGTTACATGAGTCAGGTAATGAGTACATTTCCTAGCAAGCATTCTTACCCCCCCTGTTTTTTCCCTACTATCCCTTCACTCCCCTCCTCCCTACCCCCACCAAGTTGTAAAGTTCATTTTCAACATAGTCTCTTGTACATCTCATTGTTACAAGAGGTCAACCTGTGTCCTTGTTTCAGCATTTTGTTATTTCACTTCCCTTCCCCAAATTGGAAAAATGTATATACAGGATGCAGGGCACTGGAATCAAATACAGTGAAAACAGGGGTTATACCATGGGAGAAGAACATACAAAAGAAACCAAAAAATCACATGGTACATGATAAGTACATTAAAAACAATAGCAACCAAGATAAAAAAAAACCTTTTGTATTCCTATCTTAGGGTTCATTTCCCTTAGCATCGTCTTATGTGGTCATATATACATAGCTTTTGACCTTTTCTGCTTGTCTGGTAAGATTAAGGCAAGGTCTTGCTATGAAGCCCAGACTGAAATTCCCACTCCCCTGGGGCCTCCTGAGTGCTGGGAATATACGAGTACGACACCATGCCCAGCCTTTATCTCTAGATATAGAATGTCATAGAAAAGTTGGGTTTGGTGGCGACCTGGGAGGCAGAGATAGGAGGATTCTGGCCCAAGGCTGGCCCCAGCAAAAGCTGGAGACCCTATCTGAAAAATAAGCAAATCAAAAATGACTAGAGGCATGGCTCAAATGGTAGAGTACTTATCACGAGGCCTGCATTCAGATCCCACTACTTCTGAAAACTGAGACAATATTACAACCATACATGCAGCATGCACTGAACGATGTTTCACAAGGTTAACATTTAAGAAGGTATTTCCTTTCTTGAAACACTCTAGAATTATGGGAGTGGGAAAACATAGGAGAGACCAAACATCTTGTGGATTCATTCAGGAAAAGAAACATGGGAAATGAATTTCAAGGAGAGGTTGAGTGGGCAAACATGATGAAATACTAAAGAATGGTGAGAGAATTGGAGTAAATCTATAAGTAGTCATGGGGCTAGTCTCAAAAATGCAATGTTGAGCAAAGTGTTCACATGATATCACTTGCATAAACTTCTCAAAAGCATGCAAACTGGTCAGCATTGCATATGTAACATGAGTATGAAGTCATGCATGGGATAAATACCAGATCCAGGATTGTGCTTACCTCTAGGTGTTGGGGGTGGGGCGGGGAGGGGGAGAAATAGTATATTTTGGTGGAGAACAAAATACAGGGAATTCCTGTGCTTTCATGGTATTCACTGGTTAAGCTGGTGGAGGCACATGCATCATTACTAAATTATTCTCTATAGATTTTTTGATGTCTGACATCTTTTCTAGCAAAGAAGAGAGGCAACCTGAGAGGATAAAAGGTGAGAAAATAGGGGGAGAAGAATGTAAGGAGTAACTGATTAAGTTGCACTGTGCTTATAAACTGACGACTTGAAATCCCTTTGTGCAACTATTTAAAGATAACAAGGAAAAAAATTTAAGCCAAGAAGAGAAGCAGAAAGTAAGTAAGCAAACAAACAAAGTCAGGGGAAGGTGGTTTAGGACCTGACAGGATCTTAAAATACCCTTAGAATTGTTTGTCCAAAGTGTAGTGTCCTGTTGGCCCTATATACTTGGCTTAAAGTAAAATAGCGTGTGTCTAAATGTGACATTTAGAAATTGTTTTTGCTGATGAATCAAACCTTCCTATGTCTTTTTTGTGTATGGATTCTAATACCAGGTCTTGAACTGAGGGCCTAGGCACTATCCTTGAGCTTTTCGTTCAAGGCTAGTGCTCTGCCACTTGAGCCACATATCCACTTCTGGGTTTTTGGTGCTTAACTGGGGACAAAAGTCTCATGAACTTTCTTTCCTGGGCTGGCTCTGAACCACCATCTTCAGATCTCAACCTCCCAGTACCTAGGATTATAGGCATGAGCCACAGGGATCTGACATATTCCTATGTCTTAATATCTCATTTTATGCAAATAGAATGCCAATCACAAGGTCAAAGAATCTTTTGTGTGGGTGATTCATTATAGGAAACTGATATATTTTCTTTTCTATTCATTTTAACTGGCCAACTTGTAAATATCTTAAGTGTCAAAAAAGGAGGAAAAAGAAAGGCCGTTAGGGGACCCTGGCTAATTCAGCAACAGGAGCCCAATGAGGAAACTGGATGAGGAGAGAGATATCAAATTCAGTCGGCCTTACAAATGCACAACAGGAGAAATTTGTGCTATACCATACAAAAATACATTAGTATTCATTACATTAGTTTTTGTTGTTGTTGTTGTTGTTGTTTATTGTCTGTGCTGTCCCTGAGCTCTTCAGCTCAAGGCTTACACTCTACCACTTGAGCCACAGCGCCACTTTCAGTTTTCTGGTGGTTAATTGGTGATAAGAGTCTTACAGACTTTCCTGCCCCAGCTTGCTTTGAGCCTCAATCCTTAGTTCTCAGCTTCCTGAGTAACTAGAATTACAGGGGTGAACATCCCATGTCTGGTTTTCTTTATATTTTTATTAATTAAAATACCATGATAGGCTTTGCTATACCAAAAATTCCAAGATGGTAAAAGAGGTTAATTTCTTTTTTTTAAAAAATTGTGAAAATACTGTACAGAGGGGTTACAATTACAAGGTAATGAGTACATTTCTTTTTTTTTAAAGCATTCCTTTCTTTAATTTTGTAATTCTTTTTGTTTTAATTTTATTTTATTTTGTTTGTGAACATACTGTACAGAGGGGTTACAATTGCATGGGCAGGATAATG
>NW_012267316.1:4066665-4208100 GCF_000151885.1 Dipodomys ordii | reverse complement strand
AAAGAGATAATCTTATAAATGCGTTAGAAACACATGCATGAAAGAAAAAACATTAAAATACATATCTAAGGGTTCATTTTCCTAACATCAAATACAGTGAAAACAAGGGTTATTTATCTAATATATGCCTGAGACAAGAGGTCAATTTCTAAGAAGGAAATTCAGATGGTCTGCAAGGACATGCAAAGTCTCATTTTTCACACATTGACTTGTAAAAAGGTGATGGTTGGGACTGGGAAGGTGGCTCAGTGGTAGAGCGCTTGCCTTGCATGCATGAGGCCCTGGGTTCAATTCCTCAGCACCACATAGCAAAAAGAAAAAAACTGGAAGTGGTACTGTGGCTCAAGTGGTAGAGTGCTAGCCTTGAGCTGAAGAGCTGAGGGATAGCAACCAGGTCCATAGTTCAGGCCCCACAACTGGACCCACCCCCCCAAAAAAAAAGGTGATGGTTATTTTTTTGTTTTGTTTTTGCTGCTAGTACTGGGGCTTGAACTCAGGACCTTATGCTCTCATCTGGCTTTTTCACTCCAGACTGGTGTTCCACCACTTGATCTACACTTCCAAGAACACCTTCCTGTTGTGAGACCAAGTGCTGTGTAAGACAGTTTTCCAATTTCCATTGGTGGCATTGGAAATATGACTGCCTTTCAACTGCAACTTGTGTAACTTGATGTGTACCAGAAAACCTCCATAAAAATCGACTCAATATAAATAATTAAATTTCTTCTCTGACCCAGCCTTTAGATAAGAAGTTCAAGGAATTTATTAAAAGATTACCTGTTATCTGGATAGGTTAAGGCCTCAGTCATTATCAAATATTATTGAAAAAAAACAGTTTATCGGATTATCACTGGATTAGCCACTAGCAGGTTCTTTTTCTAATTTTTTTCTAGTTTGAGTAGAAAATGTAACTGCGGTAGCAGAAAGCCAGAATTCTATAAGAAACTTGACAAATGTTTGTATGTGGATACATGTATATATTTGTATACTGTATACATGTAATGTAATATTATAGAAATTATACCTTTCTGCATTCTCTCTCCATCGTAAGTATTAGTTATTTTTGCCAGTCCTGAGGCTTGGGTGCTGTTCCTGAGCTCTTTTGCTAAAGGCTATCACTCTACCACTTGAGCCACAGTGCCACTTCTGGCTTTTTCTGTAATTTAATTGGAGATAAAAGTCTCACAGACTTCCTGCCTTGGCTTGCTTCAAACACAATCCTCAGCTCTCAACCTCCTGAGTAGAGAGGATTATAGGTATAAACCACCAGCAGCCAGCTTCTAATGTCTTTTTCAATGAAACTTTTTTCTTTTCTTTCTTTTTCCTTCTCTTTCTTTTTCTTTGTTCATTTTTCCTGCTGGTACTGGGCTTGATCTCGGGGCCCCACAATCTCAAGGTTAATGCTTTAGTACTTGAGCCACACTTCTACTTCTGACTTTTTGCTATTTAACTGGAGATAAGAGTCTAGGATTTGTCTAGCATGACTTTGAACTGAGACTCTCAGATCTCAGCAAGTAGGTATAGGCATGAGCCACTGGCACCTGACAAAAAATAAAATTTTAACAAAGTTAATTTGTCATAGCTCCAAGATATATGGTTATTATTTCGTAATGTGTAATCTTTAGGCATAGTGACAAGAAACCCAGAACAAAGACGACAAAATCATAGTTTTCTTTTATTTAGTTAGCTTCAGATGTTTATAACCAGCATCAAGCTAGCTGTTGCTCCTAGTGTTATTAGTCATAGAATATTTGTTCTTTATTTTCATAAGAAATTTTGCTAAGAAAGGTTTCAATGAGACTTTGCAATCTTACCAGGTACCTGCTCAAGTAGCTAACATTGTGCTATATCTTAGACGTAGAGCTGGACACAAAAGTAATCTTGACTTATAGAGCTTTGGATCGAAGATCACAGATGCAGAGCATCTCTATACAGGTTGGTGATTTGGAGGAAGAGAAAGAATATAAGAATAAAGGAATTTGAATCATCCACAGAAAGGAAGGAAGAGAGGGAGGAAGGTAAAGGAGCTGTTATAAATATGTTCTTCTACAAACACTGGAGTCACAACAATAGACATGAAAACAAAGAATTGTCTCATCAAGTAAACTTCACTTCTGTAGAAGGATGTGCCAAAAATCTGGCAAAAATGCACACTGAGCAGGCAGGCTGCTCCCCTATTTACCCCTAAACCAGCAGGTCCTGCCCCTGTGCTCAGATTGGTTAGTTCACATTCACAATCTGTTGGCAATTGGCTAGTTTGAACAGGGTAAGGTATATTTACAGAAGTTAACCAATAAAAGAATTTGGAATATGACTAACAGTACACAAGAAATGTGAAAACATGCCCTCGCCCTTTGCTATTTCTTTTTCTTTTCTTTCTCTCCCCCCTCCTTTTTTTTTTTTTTTTTTTGCTGGTCCTAGGGCTTGAATTCAAGGCTTAGGCACTGTCCTTGAGTTTCTTTTGCTCAGGCTAGCACTCTACCATTTGAGCCACAGCACCACTTCCAGCCTTTTCTGAGTAGTTTATTGGAGATAAGAGTGTACAAACTTTCCTGCCCTGGCTGGCTTCACCCCACAATCCTCAGATCAAAGCTTCCTGGCATAAGCCACTTCCAGGCATGAGCCATTGTTGCTGGCTTTTGCTACTTCTTGAACAATCTGAAGTATGTCTTCTGAGGTGTGTCATACTTGCATCTTGGAGCCATCAGTTATGACAAAACCTTATATTTAATAAATTCCTTCCTTAACCCCAAACAGTTCCTCTTTTCCTCTTATTACTTGCTGATAGTGTCTTAGAATAACTAAAAAGAACCAAGCCACCAGAACAAATCAGAACTTTTAAGCAATCTGCTTCATAGAAAATATGATTTTTCTCCCAGAGGGAAGAAAAAGAAGGAAAAAAGGGAGGAAGGGAAGAAGAAAAGAAGGGAATGAGGAAGGGAAGAAAAGAAGTAGGAAAGAGGTCCATCTGCCTATCCTTATGTTTCTCAGGTAGAGAGAAAGTGTAATGCTCCAGGAGAGATATGATTGGATGAAAGTCAGAAGAAAGAGGACTATAGGGTTGACCTTCATGCCTAGATGTGTATGTGAGGAGGTTGGGGACTCAAAGAAAGTGTTTTTGACCACGTGGGCCACCATCTCCTCCCCTTGGCAATAACTCTACTGGGAGGGAACAGAAAGCTCAGCAAGGTGCTGTGGAAGGGCAGTCAGGATCATGGGACAAGGCTGGCACATCTATGAGGAGCCAGTGGGAATAAGAGATAATAAGAGATTCCCCTAAGTATGGGGAGGCAGAAGTCAGAAGGCTTGCATTAGAGGATACCTCTCACATTTGATGACTTAATCATTTGTGTTGCTATAATAAACTACTAAAGACTGAGTAATATTTGAAATTTACTTCTTACAATTCCAGAGGTAAGGAAGTTCAAGATTAAGATGCCAACAGATTCAGAGCCTGCTGAAGTTTCTATCTGTCTCCAAGATGGGCCTTATTAGTATAATTCCATGTAGTGAGAGGCAAAGGGACAGACTAGTCTCCTGGAGCCCTTTTATAAGAACACTAATTGCTTCACAAAAGCAGAGCCCTCATTACCTAACCCTTCCACTCAGTTACCTGGTGTTTAAGTTCCAGTATAGGACTTTTTTGGGAGACACAAGCATCCAGGCCACATCACTCTACCTGCTCACTTTTGTTTGACCTTAAGAAGCCCCCTGAGCTGACAGCTATATTGTAAAGAATGGAACTTTAGAGTGATACATAGTGATAAGGACTTTAAACAACTTGGCTCTGCGTGTGTGTGTGTGTGTGTGTGTGTGTGTGGCACTGGAGCTTAAACTCTGGTGTTCTCCCTTAACTTTTTCACTCAAGGCTGGTACTCTACTACTTGAGATACACCTATACTTCATCTTATTGGTGGTTAATTGGAGATAAGAGTCTCATGAAGTTTCCAAGCTGGCTTTGAAATGCCATCCTCAGAGCCTCCTGAGTAGCTAGGATTACAGGTGTGAACACCTGGCTTGCCCGGCTTTCTTGGTCATGGCTGACCCTTGAATCGTGCCTAGTACCAAAATCTTTGCTGGTTAGTAGGAGACAAAGTCTCACAGAATTTTCTGCTCTGGTTAGCTTCGAACTATATCCTAGATATCCTGATGGGAAATATCAGGGTCTGACTTTTGTAGGTTCTTTTGTGTATATTGCTTTATAGTAGAAATAAAACAAGTTGGTGCTGACAAGCCTAAACATTGCACTGGATATAGACAAGCCAGAGAAAAATGATTTAGAGGCACAGTCAGGTTCCTAAATGTGTTTTAAGTGGAGGAACAAAAGGGATCATTGCTGTCGGCTGCCTGAGAGATTTAGTCTACAAATTATTGCTGTGCTATGAAATTAATTATGATCAGAAAAGAAAGCCTCCAGTGATTTAAAATTATATTGCATATATCTATGTAGTAGATCATGGTATATTAAGAGAGCTAAAGTAAATTAAAAGCCTTAAAACAATCCACATATTATGTCAAGCCCTTGGTAGCATCTTAATAATACTTTATTTTCTCTGTCTTTCTTTTTGGGTTTATTTTTGGGGGGGTCCGGTCGTGGGGCCTGAACTCTGGGCCTGGGCACTGTCCCTCAGCTCTTCAGCTCAAGGCTAGCGCTCTACCACTTGAGCCACAGCACCACTTCCAGCTTTTTTTTTGCTTATGTGGTTCTGGGGAATCGAACCCAGGGCCTTGAGCATGCAAGGCGAGCGCTCTACCACTGAGCCACCTTCCAAGCCCTCTCTCTTTCTTTTTGGTACCAGTTCTGGGCTTGAACTCAGGGCCTAGATTCTGTCACTTAGCTTTATCTCCTCAAGGATGGAGCTCTATTACTTGAGTCTCAGTTCCACTTCTGGTTTTGGTAGGTAATTGGAGATTTGAGTCTCACAAGCTAGCTTTGAATCACAATCCTCAGATCTCAGCCTCCTAACTCATTTGGATTAGAGGTGTGAGCTACCATCCATTTTTGTTTTCTCTCATATAGACTATCTTAGAATTAAGCCCTTGTCTAATGAGTGCCCTTGCATAGAATGGTCGTTGACTTTCCCTGGCTCCTTACCACACCATGGTATGACTGCCACCAAAGTTTCCAGTTGCCTCCCGCTGGCCAATACCCTGAACTATTGCTTGAAGAGACTCCAGTGCTAATTCCCTTGGTAAACTTACACACAACAAATGCCTTAAAGAATTCAGAACTTTGGAGTCCTTGGAGTGGCATTACAATGGTGTTTAGATGGTTAAGTTTGTGGAGCTGACTTAGCAGTCTAAGCACCCCTGAGAACATTTAGCATAGTCAAGATTCAGTGCAGTGCTGTTATTAAGTGTTCTTAATTTTGTAGCATAGACTTTGGATTCTTGATTGTATCCTCTTCCCTCTTCTCCTCTTCATTTTTCTACCTTATCCCTTGACCCCACCCCATCTCTTTTGAGTACCTGCTTTGTGGTGTTTTATTTTGCTGAACTTCAACTTTGCCTTTCTAAGAAATTACACTATTTGAATTCTTCCTTGAATCTACCAAATTTCAGCTAATACATTCGTATACACTTGTATAACCACACAACATATTTACTTATAGGTTTATGAGCTAAATCTAGCTTTTACATAATAAGTAAAAACATGTAACCCTTGCTCTCTGGGCCTGACTTACTTCACTTAATATATTTTTGGTCTTTCCATTTCTTTATAAGTGGTACAATTGTACCACTGTTGGTTTTACCGTGCTGATTTGTAATCTTTTGCATAAATGCCCAGGAGTGGAATTGCTGGACCATAGGGTAGTTCTATGTTTAATTTTTTGAGGAACCGCCACACTGCTTTCCAGAGTGGTTGAATAAATTTATATTCCCACCAACAGTGTAGTAGGATTCTCTTTTGGCTACAACTGTGCCAGCATTGGGTGGGTAGTGTGGAGCACATGGGCAGCAAAGATGGCACTGACAGGGAGTTGAGTGGGCAGAGCCCAATTTGCTTTACATTCAGTGCGTAACCAGCCCGTGGAAGCTTAGGTGCATGATAGGGTGTGACCTTGACAGTGATTGGTTCCTCTTCCTCCCCTCCCAGGTCACCCGCTCTTTTTTGCTTTAAAAAGGGCTTACTCTGTGTTAATAAATGAGTTTCCTGCTTGACTTGACTCTCCACTGTTCTGATTGTCTCCCGGGCTGAGGGAGGCTGGGGAACTGGGGAAGGGGCCGTGGCCGCACTTAACCTTTCCTCCGACCCCGTCCATCTTTCGTGGGACTAAGACCGGACAGGGTAGGAGAGAGATGGGTGAAAATATTGAAAGGTGTAACATTAATTGAGATATATTATATTCATAAACTGCTTTGTTATGGCAGTATATCCACCTAAAGATAATAATAATGTTAATAACAATGTGTAGAAGAGGAGGAGGAGGAGGAGGAGGAGGAGGAGGAAGAGCAAGAGCAAGAGCAGCAACAAGAACAACAGCAAGAATTCTGGAAGAATCAAGTTAATCAAATTACTTTCTAGGCTCTGGTATTTATTAAGGTCTTGTTTTAGACACTGACAGCTTTTCACATACCCACTCTACTTATATATTGAAATCAAGGGACTTCAGAATATGATTATATTTAGAAACAAGGCCTTTAAGGAGGGAATTGAATTAAGTAGGGTAATTAGAGTGAGCCCTAATGCAGTCTGGCTGTGTCCTTATAAGAAGAGGTTGTTAGAACACAGCCATGCACACAGAGGGAGGGGCATGTGAGGGCACAGAGACAAGACAGCCATGGAGAAGCCAAGGAAAAGCTCAGAAGAAACCAACCTTACCACCATTGTGATGTTCAAATAGCAGCCTTCCAAACTGTGAGGACATACATTTCTGGTGTTAAAGCTACCTGTCTATAGCAAGTTATTATAGTATACCTATCAAATGAATAAAGTATTTTTTGAAGATGCAATGGATGATTTATGTCAAGCACTTTGAGCAGCATAAGAAACATGCAATGAGCATGGCTATTATTAGGTAGGAAAAAAATGTTGCTCATTCTAAAGAGCTTCTTAGCATTAAGATTTAGCACCTAATCTGCCCACAATCATATTGGATATTAGGATTGCCATGACAATATCTTCTCTCTAGTACACACTCATTTGTTCCTTCATTCATACAACAGACATATTCTCTGTTGGCTTTGAGCCAAACAGTTGAATGTCAGGACAGGATTGGCAGCACAGGCCCTGCATTGCCTCCTGAAGGAGTATGGCTTTGGGATGTGGTCTATCATGGCTTTGGACTTCCTGAGAGTAGCAGGGTAGAGGTTGGAAGTCTCTAGACCTCTAGAACAATTGTGTGGACACAGGCAAGCACAGACAGGCTCCCTGAACAAGGGGGAGCCCCACCCAGCTTAGCCCCTGTGTCTCTAGAGACACGATGAAGTTCTCCAGCACTGACCTATGACATCCAAAGAGGCTTCTGCCTGAATGAAACAATCATCCTGGCTTGAAGTTGAGAGTAAGAATGAAGGCCAGTTCTGCTTGTGAAATTACAGTTAGGACACAAAGTCTAGCAGGTGCATAATCGAAGGGGAAGAAAATGCTGGTGCCATCTGGTCTTCCTGGCCACCCCAGGAAGAGGGGGAGTAAAGCTGTGGCTTGTGTTCCCTGGGTAGCTGATTCCATAGTGACATCAGATTTCTTTGAAATTCCAATGCCAGTAATGAAGTTCATAAGGTTTCTTCTTATTTTTGTGCTGTGGGAAATTGAACACAGTATTTCTATCTTTTAAAAGCCATTTCTTCATGTATAATTGACATATAAGAAAAACATATTTAAATGATAAACTTTGATGTGATGACATATGTGTAAACCAGTAAAAGATGCTTCACAATCTAGACTGTAAACATGTCCATCATACTTATAAAGCTTTCTGTGGCTTTTAGTCAGCCCTCCTTCATCTAACCCCCACCCTACTCCATCCCTGCAGGAGACAACTAATATGATTTCTGTTGCTCTGAGTGACTTGACATTTCCTAGACTTTTATATAAATGGAATCATGCAGTATGGACTCTTTTTTTAAGTGGTACTTGGGTTTGAACTCAGGACTTCACATGCAGTATGGACTCTTTTTTTTTAAGTGGTACTTGGGTTTGAACTCAGTGCTCTACCACTGAGCTAAAAATTTTGTGCTGTTTATTTTTTAAATAGGTTCTTACTTCTTGCCTGGACCTACACTTGTATGACAACCTTCCTGTGATAGCTGGATGTGGTGGTGAATGTCTGTGATCTCAGTTGCAGGAGACAGAGGTAGATGAAACTCTCAGGAGGATTTCAGATTGAGGCCAGCCCTGAAAAATAATGAAAGCCAAAAAGAATTGGGACTCAAGTGGTAAAACATCTGTTTTGAAAATGTGAGTCTCTGAGTTCAAACCCAAGTACCACGAAAAGAGAAGTTTACTATGAATATGGAAAAGATTCAGTATAAATCCACCATCTTGCTATTTATTTTCTGCTTGTCCTTCCCCTCTGTTCTTTCTTTGTATTAAGTATTTTTCATTAATCCATCTTATTTTCTTTTTGTTAGATTATTAACTCTAACCCTGTTTTTTGTTTTGATAGTTTCTTTATGTTTAAACTGTACATCATCAACTTATCCTAGTTAACCTTTGGATGTTATCACAGCATTTCACATATACTACGTCTTAAGAACTGTCAATAGTCTATTCCATGCCTCTCTGCCAGATTCTGTTACTATTGTCACATACTTCACATATATATGTATATTTACAAACATATAGATATTTGTGTGTGCATGTGCGTGTGTGTGTGTGTGTGTGTGTGTGTGTGTGTGTGTGTTCTCTACTATCCATGTTGGACTCTCAACTCTGTCGCATCAACTCAGTAAATCTTCGACTTCTGGTCTCACTTACTCTACTTGTGCTGTTGCCTAAAAGCCTGAGAAGACAGTAAACTCAGGTAGTTGAGCTCATGTCTTGTGTTTTCCATCTTACCATCATCATTGTCCTCTATGACTGATGTCCAGTAGCTTGAAAATCAGTGTGTCCCACATTTTAGTCACAGAAAACCATGTGTTTTTATGACAGAGGCTCAGAAGTCACACCTCACAGTTTCTACAACATCTTACTGGTTAGAGAGGATGGCCTCTCCCCTGCTTGTTGGAGGCAGAGGGTGGCGGTAGAGGCATCCACATGAGGACATGAATATCTGAAGGCAAGAATCACTGGAGGCTGGCTAGGAGCCACACAGGCTAGGAGCACACAAAGCTGAGTGCAGGAATTAGATTAGACAGGCACAGGAAAGCCATCACTGTCCATCAGAAAGAACCCTGACAGAAATGATTCTCTCTGATTGCTGTCTGTTCAATAAACACTTCCATCTCAATTTAGTTCTCTTCATCTTATTTCATTAATATTTCCATGCTAGCCTCCTCAACTAAATTGAGAATTTCCGGAAGGCAGAAACTCTTATCCATTTTGGATGCCCCAACTTTTTTGTATCAATTCCTGGAGCTCAAAGAATGTCTTTTTTAATTGAACCAGATAAAATAGGTGGGATTGGTTGCTTTACCAGTTTCTACCACATGGCCCTTAATGTTGAGTTCTACTAAATTGGCAGCAGTTTCATGAAAATACCACTTTCAGAGGACTGACTAGAGCCATGGGGTAAGGAGAGAGTCCAAGAAGTTCTATGGCTTTGGCTGATGCTATGGATCAACATATTTGGGAAACAAAATTGTTTACAGTTCTGACATTAGTTTCAATTTGCCCTCTTTTCTCTTTCACTCCTGGAGGATGCAGAGCTGTGTAGACATTGTCCTTGGCTACTAACTTTTGGATCCAGGTTTTTAGATTGAGTGAGGTGGTCAGACTTGGAGGGCTTTCCTGCCCCCACCTAGTCAGTATTGTCCAGATCTCACCCTTTAGTTGGTATATTAGCACACTTTTTTTTCTGTTCCTATAACAACATTCCTGATGCTCACAGTTTTAGAGGTCAAAGGCATGGGGCTGGCATTTGCTTGGTTTTGGTGAGGGTCACCTGGCTGTATCACAGGGTTAATGGCATCATGGTGGGAACACATGCAAGTGGGACAGACCACATAATAAAGTAGGAAGCAAGAGAGATTCAGAGCAAGAGCAGTTTCAACCTGTTCTTACAGGACTTTACCAGTACTACATTCATCTCTTCTGAGGGCAGCATTTCAGTGACTAAATTTCACACTATGAGGTTCTACTTCTTCAAGGCTCCATCATCTCAACCCTGCTAAGGGTTGAGGACCAAGCTTCTAGCACATACACATTGGGGTACATTCTTACCACGTACACACAAACCATAGTCCTTTGCCTCCTCATTGATGTGAGAGATTCTAGCAGCAAGATGCAGAGAATCTCCCCAGCAGCCATTGCTTTGGACAGATACTTAGTAATCCACCTCACCTACACCTTAGTGAGGTATAAGTGAGATCTCATTAGGGGTCATCTGGTCCGCACAGTCTTCTAGTTTACCCAGGAGACTACAAGGAGGAGCTCAGAGACTATTGTGTGGTTGAAAATGATCTGACAAGAAACCCCCACACTTTATTTGCCTGTAGTCACTTTGGATCACTTCTAAAAGGGCCCTTCAACACAATCCTGCATTGCTTCAAATACCACTAGTTTTTTGAAAGTCACAACGACTCTTTGGAAACTTTTAATAATTTATTTTACTAGGCTATCTCCTCTGCCCCTCACCAACCTGGGAGGTTTTTATGTTAAATTCTATTAGCAGCTTTTGTCTTCTGATATAATGCATATATTAACAATTAAAAGCCATTTAAAATAATTGATTTAATTCACTAAAGCCAACACATTAATTAACTGATGCATAATTAATCAGAGCAGTAAGGCAGCCATTCTTCAGGGACCAGATAAGAGAGCTGTGATTTCTAAGTTCATGAACAGAGTAGACAGCAATCAGCTGTGCTCTTCAACCAGAAACAGATACAGTCAGGGTCAAGATTTAAGAGCCCAAGGCCATTTGGCTACAGAAGTTGCTCTTAGCCTTGACCATTCCACTCAACCCAGTGGTATGCTATTGATTTGCCGGCTAAGACTGCCACATACCATGGCCTGGTTGGCTTGAGTGGCACATTTATTCCTGAAAGCTGGAAGACCCAGCATTCAGATGCCTACAGATCCAGAACCCACTGCCCAGCCAGCAGATTGCTACTTTCTTGCTATGGTTTCATAGGGGGAAAAGAAATGAAATCCCTGGTTCCTCCTACTTCTCTTCTTCCTCCTTCCTTTCCTCCTCCTTTTCCTCCCCATTCTGCTTCTGTTCCTCCTCTTTCTCCTCTTCTACTGCTTTAATAGTACTAGAGTTTAAACTTAAGGTCTCACACTTTCTAGGCAGGTGCTGTACCACTTGGGCCACACTTCCAACTTTTATGCCTTAGGTTATTCATTTTTGAACTCTTAAGCTGGGACTCAGACTATGCCTTCCGCATATCTGGGATTATAAATGTGGCCCACCATGCCCAGCTTATTTGCTAAGATGGAGTCTTGATAACTTTTTATCTGGTTTGACTTCAAATCTTTCACTTCTTCTAAGAATACTAATCCCTTCATGAGCTCATTTAACCCGAATTGCCTCCCCCACACCCCATCTCCAAACTGAGCGAGACAGAAACATTCAGTTTGTAACACACATTCTCTGGCCAAGCCTCAACAAAGGGTGCTGAATGTCAGACCTAAGGGTCCCTTAAGCCCCTCCTGATGTTGCTGAACACACACCAACACATTCAGATTGGGATCTACAGAAGGTACTGGTCTATAGTTTGCTTCTGGTTCAAAAGGAGATCAGTCCAGAAGCAGAGTATACAATTCTAAACTTTGATAGTCATTTGAAAGAGTAACTTTGTCAGTTGGATCTAATATTTCAATGTTGGAGGCTTATATTTTATGTGCTTTTTCATTAATTTTTTCTCATAACTCATTTTAATTGTCTTTGAAGTAAATTGCAAAAACAAAGCAAAACAAAAAACTATCTTTGTTTAAACGACTTGTTTTTCCCCTTCCCCTCCACAAATTATACCGACATCAAATACAGTGAAAGCAAGGGTTATACTGTGGAGTAGGGACATACAAAGCAACAAAGAAATATTCTTATAAATGCATTAGAAACAATCGCATGAAAGAAAAAAAACATTTGAATACAATCCTACTGATATTTCTACAAGCACTATCTTGGATCATTCTAGAAATCTTCAAGCCTACATCTTACACAGCATTGTGTTGGGTCTAAGCTTGGTCTGAGGCAGATAACATGAGCTTGAAGATCCTTCAGCAATTAAGTTAGAAAGGAGAATTTGAGGGGCCTTGTGTTCATCTTAGTGGTGCAACTTGCACTGCAGAGCTCCCTGCTATCTACAGAATAGATTGACAGAGATCAAAGCTGTATACACAATAAACAGCATAGCTGCACTGACACTCATGCTGAGCACACGTCTCCTGAGAGGGTTAGGAGTCAACTGTAAAAAGTTGCATTAGAGCACATTGGAATTACAGCAGTGAATTACTGTTCTAGCTCAGATAGCAAAAGTGACAGAGACTAAGGACCTACACGTGGCTTTTAGTGAGGAAACAACAGGAAATGAAACCAGCCTTCATGACTGAGGTAGCAGACTGTTGAAAAACAGGTGAGACAGAGGGAGCATAGTAATCCATTTTCTGTTGCTAATTATACAATAGCACAGCCAGGGTAACTAATAAAGCTAAGAGGTTTATTTTAATTCATGGTTCTTATCCAGGGTTAAATGATTCCACTGGTGATAGCCTTCTTGCTTGCAGAATCCTGAACAAGGCCATCATGTGGTGAGAGATGCAAAACTGGAAAGAGGGAGCCAAACTGGCTTCCATAGCAGAATCACTCTGCTGATAGATAACCTATTAGCCCAGTAATCCATTAATCACATGAATGGATTAATGTATTTGTAAGGTTAGAGTCCTAATTACCTCTTATCGATCTAGCCTCCTATCATAGTGGGAATTAAATTTTGTTGCGAGTTTTGGAGGAAACAAACCATATTCAAACTATTGCAGGCAGTTAGTATACCCAGTACTTTTTTAATAAAAGAGAGAGGGCTAGGTGCCTCTAGCTAGTAGAGCATTGCTTATCATGCTTGAGGTCTGGGGTTCCACCCTCTCAGCACCTTTCTTTTAGCCTTGACATCTAGTGAGAATTACAGCAGTATTCTGACTTGACATAAAATAGACAGCTTGAGGGCTTGAGTTGAGGTTGTCACCTTCTAGCAAGTTTGCCTAAGTCTTTTTTTGTAAAGTAAAGCTGTAACAGCTTTACTAACTTCCCATAGCTTAGATGAGATTCTGGTGAGCCTATTCTGGAGATTCATTGGCTTGATATACAAACATATAGACCAAAAGAGATGGCTCCCCAAAAGCCATACATCACCCTATTTGTTTGCATGCCTATTGAGTACAAAAGCCTTGACTTGGTTTGGCATCTGTACATAAGTTGTCTTTGAAATATGGTGTCAAGATTTTTTAAAGTAGCTTGTTGGAAAACAGTTACCATATTGCCTTATCATAGAAGAGACAGCAGAAGAAATAGACAAAAACATCACCCACTTCAAATCATATGTGTGATCTACTTAGTTATATGAATAGTAACACATTTTATTTATGGAATCAGGAATGTTACGTTCCGAAAACTGAGTAGGTGAGTTGATTTAACATATCGAATACTTTTATTTTGAGCTAGTACTAAGACATAGTGCTCAAGATCAGTACTCTATTAGTTGAGCCACAGACCTACCTCTGTCTTTTTGGTGTTTAATTATAGACAAGAATCTCATGGACTTTCCTGCATGGGCTGGCTTCAAGATACTCAGCTGTTAGCCTCCTGAGTATCTAGGATCACCTGTGCCCAGCTTATATCTGATACTTTTTAGATCATAGTAATGGCAATAGAAAATATCAGTGCCAGGCGCTGGTGGCTCACGCCTGTAACCTAGGGCTGAGATCTGACGATCGCGGTTCAAAGCCAGCCCTGGCAGGAGAGACCATGAGACTCCTATCTCCAATAAACCACCAGAAAACCGGAAGTGGCGCTGTAACTCAAGTGGTAGAGCGCTTGCCTTGAACTGAAGAGCTGAGGGACAGCGCCCAGGCCCAGAGTTCAAACCCCACGGCCGACCAAAAAAAAAAAAAGAAAGAAAATATCAGTAATGGAAAAATCTGAATCAAAGTGCTAACCTCACTACTTTCTAGGTATTCAATTTTGGACACTTTATTTGATCTTTCTGAGGCTCAGTTTCCCAATCTGTAAAATGGAAAAATCATACCTGAGAGGTTAATGAGAAGCTCACTGCTATAGTTTAGAGTTTGAATGTCCTCCTACGGCTAATGTGTTAAAGGGTTGGTCCCAGCCCATGGTGATATTGCAAAATGATGGCTCCTTTTGGAGGTAGAACCTAGTGAAAGGAAGTTAGGTAATTGAGAGCATGGCCTTGATGGCCGCTAGTAGAAGGAAGTTACGTCCCTGAGGGCCTGACCTCAGTGAAGATATTGGAATACAGGGGCTGGGAAGGTGGCTCAGTGGTAGAGCGCTTGCCTTGCATGCATGAGGCCCTGGGTTCGATTCCTCAGCACCATATAAGCAGAAAAGGCTGGAAGTGGCGCTGTGACCCAAGCGGTAGAGCCCTAGCCTTGAGCTGAAGAGCTGAGGGACAGCGGCCAGGCCCAGAGTTCAGGCCCCATGACCAACAGAAACAACAACAAAAAAGATACTGGAATACGGTACCCTTCCCACCTCTTTCTTTGGTTTCCTAGTCACCATGAGGTAAGTAGCTTCCTCTGTCATGCGTGCCACCATGATGAGCTGCCTCACCATAGGCCCAGAGGCAGAGGACTAACTGATCAGTGCCCATACCTCTGGACCTGTGAGATAAAACAATTTTCCTCATTTAGAGTTAATTTGTCACAGGTAATTGTTACTGTGATATAAAGCTAGAATATACTCTAACATTTTTTTTATTGTGAAAATACCATACAGAGGGGTGACAATTAGATGAGCAAGGTAATGAGCACATTTCTTATCAAGCATTGTTGCCTCCTCCTTTGTTTCCCCTTTCCCATCCCTTCCCATCTCCACCCTCTCCCCATACCACACCACCTCCCACCCCGCGCCAAAGTTGTAAAGTTTGTATTTCCACATAATGTCTTGTACATCTCATTGTTGCAATGAGTCCACCTGTATCCCAATTTAAACAATTTGTTTTTTCCCTTCCTCTCCCCAAATTATACCAACATCAAATACAGTAAAAACAGGGGTTATACTGGGGGGAGGGACATACAAAGCAACAAAGAAATAATCTTATAAATATGTTAGAAACAATCGCAAGAAAGAAAAAACATTTGAGTCCTTATCTTGGGGTTCATTTCGTCTAACATCAACTTATCTGACCGTTTCTGCTTGTCTTAGACGTATACTAGTTATTACAAATAAGTGAAACCATGGGACCTATGCTTCTTTGGGCCTGGCTTACTTCACTTAATTTAATTTTTGCCAAGTCTTTCCATTTCCTAACAAATGGGCAATGCCATTCTTTCTGATGGAGGCATAGAATTCCATTGGGTATATATACCACATTTTCTTGATCCATTCATCTACTGAGGGGCATCTGGGTTGGTTCCATATCTTAGTGATGGTAAATAATGCTGCAATAAACATAGTTGTGCTGGTAACTTTAGTATGGTTTTGTTTGTGATCATTTGGGTAAATGCCCAAAAGTGGGATTGCTGGGTGCTCTGTGTGGAGTCTTTTGAGAAACTTCCATACTGCTTTCCAAAGTGGTTGAGCAAGTTTACACTCCCACCAACAATGCTGTAATGTTCCCTTCTGTCCACATCCCCTCCATCATCTGTTGTTATTATAGTTCTTCTTTATAGCCATTCTAACTGGGGTGAGGTGGTATCTCAATGTTGTTTTGATTTGCATTTCTTTTATGGCTAGGGAGGTTGAGCATTTTTTCATGTGTCTATTGGCTATCCTTTCCTCTTCATAGAAGTTTCTCTTTAAGCCTTTAGCCCACTTATTTATTGGGCAGTTGTTTCTTTGTACACTCTCACATTTATCAAGTACTTCTTTTATACTAGTCTCTGTGCTCAGTGTTTTAAACACTTATACGTGTTGGTTTTTGTTCCATTTTCATCTAGCAAACTTTTAAAAGTTAGAGATTCTGATGATCTGATACCCAAATCCAAACCTTTAGCCAATGTTAACTTTAGAAATACAGTGCCTGGCACATATTAGGTACCTAGTGAATGGAATTATAATCTGGTTATTCTTGTTGTTGTTATTATTGAGCAAGAAGAGAATGTTGCATAGAAAGGGACAATGCAAACCTTTGCCCTGGATTGTCTTTCTGCTAGACCATCAGAGGTTGCTTTGTCTTGTAGAAAAGGCTACCTTCTCAAAACTTAGCTCCCATGTGCCAGTATAGCTAGATGCTGGCGGCTCATACCTGTAATTCTAGCTACTTAGGAGACTGAGATTGAAAGATTTCAGTTTGAAGGCAGCCTTGGCAGAAAATTCCGTGAGATTTTTATCCCCAGTTAACCAATAAAAAGCAGGAAATAGAAATGTTGCTAAGTGGGAGAGGGCCAGCCTGAAGTAAAATAGCCAAGTGAAAACAAAAGTTCAAGCTCCAGTACTGGCACAACAAACAACAAAAACAAACGAAACTCAAATCAGGTTTATTTCAGAGAACAAATAGGCTCAGCGACCTCCCCCGGTACCTCTCTGAGACTGGATGCTATCGCTCATTTCAGAGGATATGGTGTCTGTCATTCATTCTGCTGGGACAGCAACAAAGCCCAAATGTGAAAATACCCAAGAGACAATACACTACATACGTGTGTGAGTGAACTTAAGACAAGCATCAGAAAATGGTATCTGCTCTTCACAGCAGATACCACGCACCAGGCCTCAAAGTATAGAAAAGCCTATGTTATCTGGTATGGGCCAGGAAGTGCTACTACAAGAAATGGGGCTGAGAACAGAGGGGTGTCTCAGTTTCACATTGGCTGCCAGTGTTGATCTACACCTACGTGCAGGCAGATGACATATCATGAGCATAGGAAAGAAGCTTCTGGAAGCAGGATGCCACACTTGCTCAGTGCACCTAGTGGGAACTGTGCTTGATTCTTTACTCAGCCATACCCTCCTTTTGGGCCACATCCTGAGTTTATTTGTGGTCATAAAAATTTCTGTCTACTTCTTGCCTCTTCAACACTGATGCATGAGTGCATTGGTTATCAAAAGTAGCTGCCTGGGTGCTGGGTGCTGGTGGCTCCCAGCTGGGAAGCTAGCTACTCAGGAGCCTGAGACATAAAGGATTGAAGTTCAAACCCTATCTCTGCACTGCCTAGCTGCTTGAATTCAAGCGAGTCCTGAATCTCCATGAACTGGGAACTCAGGATGCAAGGCAAGATTTCATAACGCAGGGCCCACGCTGTGCCCAGCAAGGAGTCAGAAATGCTCTGTCAATCTGATTCTTCCTCCAGAGTCTCTCCTGGCCTGCAGGACACAAGACAAGTCAAAAGAAAAGCATCTGAGAATTTGAGGAAAAATAGAAATAGAAACTAGTATCTATCATTCTTTCTCTCATGTTCCCACAATCTCTCAGGGTTCTTTTCTCTGCCCGGGAGGAAGCAAGGCTGTGCTGGGAACGGAGGATCTGTGAGGCAAACAGAAATCACTCAGGGCAGAGCTCAACCTCACCGAAGTGTTCAAAGGAAAACTGAAGGCCATTTTTTCTCTTCAGCCCAATGTCCCTCAGAATCAGCAGCCTGGTGCATGCTCCCATGTGACTATGCCTTGGACCCAAGTCTGTCATCAGCATTGTGTACTGTCCCTGCCAGGGGGGCAAACTGGCATCATAGGCCTTTCTTACATTGTTCATCTGTAAGAAGTTCGAGCACTTATTTTTCATCCGGTACAGAAGTGGGATGCAATTAGCTGTGAGGCTGGAATGTTTTTTCTCTTGTTAGTTTTAATCAGTTAGCATGCTGAAACAATAGGCACTTCGAATTGTAAACTGGGCTCTGGTTTATTTCCTCTCTTAGTTCCAATTTTTATTTCCTTCCATCTTTGCCACATGTCCTCTGGCCTCTAGTCACTAGTAGACAAGGGCACCATCTTTCTCACAGCTATGATAATAAAAAATATCTTCAAGCCAGGGGCTAGTGGCTCATGCCTATAATCCTAGGTACTCAGGAGCTGCAGACCTGGAGGATTTTGGTTCAAAGCTAGTCTGGGAAGAAAAAAACTATAAGACTTTCATCTCTGATTAGCCAGCAAAATGTTAGACTGGAGAAGTGGCTCAAGTGAAAGGACCAACCCCCTCCTCATTAAGAAAGCGGAGTAATAGTGCAAGCCCCTGAATTCAAGCCCCAGTTACTGGCATACATGCACACAATACCTATCTTTTAATACTATCTTATATACTTTCTCTTTAAGAATCATAGTGATGGGGCTGGGAAGGTGGCTCAGTGGTAGAGCGCTTGCCTTGCATGCATGAGGCCCTGGGTTCGATTCCTCAGCACCACATAAGCAAAAAGAAAAAAGCCGGAAGTGGTGCTGTGACTCAAGTGGTAGAGCGCTAGCTTTGAGCTGAAGAGCTGAGGGACAGCGCCCAGGCCCAGAGTTCAGGCCCCAAGACCGAACCCAACAAAACAAAAAACAAAACATAAAAAAAAAGAATCATGGTGATTAGCTTATTCATATTAATGTACAAGTGGCTTAATATATTATATGTTACTTCTTTTATAAAATTACATTTTGCTGGTGGAACTAAGGAAAAACAACAGAAACATAAAGAAATGTTCGTTATTCTATCTTTCTAAAACCCAGTGACCCTCTAACTTAAGCTACCAGATAGAAGAAACACAATCCATGGACTGGATAAACTGGGCCACTGGATTTCAGCAATTCAATCCAAGATTTCCTCCTCAAACCTGAGATGCTTGATGCTCAATGTATCTTAGGCAAGAGTCCCACTTTGGGCTCTTCCTTTCCACTGTCCTCTGGCCTCCCATGCAGCTGCAGGGGCAGCCAGTGACAGCCTCTCTTGTTTTGTTCTCACTCTCTTGATTTGCCTCTTCTGAAGCTTGAAAGGAGAACAGAAGCTTTGCGTTTAAAAAGTCAACCATTTGCTGTTGTTATTCTCTGCCGTGGAACCTCCCCTGAGACAAGTGATAAATCACTGCTGGTATCTTCGGGGAGACCCTAGGGGCTGGTGAAGAAATGGACTGGAAAGGGAACACATGGCTTGGTATCTCTCCGCCCTCCTCCCTTGGCATCCCCTCTGTCCACAGGTACCAAGGCTCTGGAGATGCATACAAAGCAGCATTTGCCAAGCACAGCTTCCAAAACCCACAAGACACAGCACTGGGCCATTCACACAGCCAGGCTCTTGCATGGGTAACTATGGGCCACATGCGTGGAACTGCAGCCAATCCATTTCTTATCCTCATCCATCAAAAGAACACTAAAACACATATTGCGAAGTAGCATCGCCTCTAGTGCCTGCAGACCTGTTAGGGCACATTGGATAGTCAGAGAAGGTGTCACTATGAAGATGAATGTTACCACACCTGTCATTTCACCTATGGAGAAAGATGATTCCTTTTATATGGGGACACAGTAAGACACAGTGAAAAGCTACCGAGCCTTCCCACCGTTGTATTCAAGAAGAGACAGCATGGAACATTCACTGTGCTGAGTTGGCCTCATGCACTTGTATAATTACCAAGGTAACATCTTGAAGCCTCTGTCCTCACCCTCCAGTGGCTCACTTTCAATGTCACTGAGGAAGCAGAGACAGAGGCAGCAAAACTGTTCAAGCTGTCTGCCTGTGCCTCTTCCCTGCCTCCCTCCTTCTAGGCTTCTCTCAAGGCCAGTTGCTCCGCCCTCTCCAACTCCATCCCCACTCCTGAACCACAACTTCCTGCAACTCTTTCTCTTGATTTTTCCTTTCTTATCAAAATCTGGCTGATGCCTGTTTATTACTTGTTAGAAGAACAAATAGAAATACCCACTCCAGCCTTTGCTTGCCTTCCAGCACCTCCTGCTTTCTCTCCCTCATTACAGTACACATCCCATGCAGAGCTCTCCCCCTCTCTGCTGGCACCCCCATTGAGCTGACAGCCCACACCACCCAGCGACCTCTCCAGACAGAGGCACCAGATACTTCCTGGTCATGAACCCTCCACCCAGCACCTGACTTGAAGCATACCACATGGCTCTCCTTGGCATACCCCTCTACTGAAGTTAGAACTCCACCATGTCCCCTTACTACCCTTTCTTCTCCCTGGCCTGTGCTGGCTCTTCTTCCCTCCGCCTGTTGTCATCTTCGCATGTGTCCTTGTTTTCATCTGGAAGGTCCAGCCACTTGCAGGACTTTGAGTGCTTCTACAAGGTGGTGATGCCTCAAATTTATTTGTCCAAGATAATTGCTCCCTGGGATGAGGCCTACGTGTGCATCCGCCTTCCCAAAATCCCCACCTGATTCCTACAGACTCTAAGACTTAAAATGCCTCAAGTGAGCACCCAATCTCCACCACCCCTGGTCACCCCTTTACCTAAAGACTACTCCGCTCCCCATTCTCCTTTGGGTAAAAACCATGTTGCTCTTTGGGCTGAGTAGGCCAAACCCAAGAAACAAGACACCATTCTTTCTCCCATCTAAAGACCAGCAATATCTGCCAGATTTCCTTCAAATTTTACCCAAATGGGAACATTTGTCACTTTCTTTCCCCACTGCCACCAATCTTGCAAGCCCATGATCCTGACATTGGCATTGTGCCCACCCCATCTCCACATAGGAACCTGTCATACCCTCCCAAGACCAGTGATCTTCACCTGCTGGATCTCCAAACATGTCATTCCCTTAAAAGTGATGGCAGACCCAGAAAGCGTTTCCCTTAGAGTACTACTACCTACTGATACCACTGTATTAGCACTTGACAATGAAGCTTAAATGTAATTCATTTATAAAATGAATTATAATTTATTTATAACTTATAATTCATTTATAAATCCAAACAACCTATGGTATGTTAATGTGATTTTATGAAAAAACAAAAACTCTATTTTCCAAAGAAATAAAAAAAATTAGTGAAAATAACAGCACACATTCTCTTTAACATCTGGCTTCACAGAAGGCAGGTTATCCTATATGCTTCTGCTTTCAAAGAGTTGCAACACTTCAAAAGAGCCGTACAGCTCTTAGAAAACTCTACCATGTGGTCATGAGAAAATGAGACTGAACAGGGAAAATTAGTCTTCCATTCCTCCAAAAACAGTTTCTGACCTCATAGGCCCCTGCAAAGGTTTCTGCCTGCTCCAGCCGTTTCCAGATGGCACTTTGCATTATGCTGCGTTTAGACAGGAAGGGTGCCTAGTAGTAGAGAACCAACTTAGCATGCCATGCATCAGGTCCTCGGTTCAATCCCCAGCACCAAGAGAGAAATAAAGAAAAGAAAAGAAAAGTACCATATTAGACGACATCACTCTACTCAAAACTCCATAATGGTTCCAGACATAGGACAAATGAAAGCCAAGGTCCTGACAGAGGTCTCCAAGAACCCTCAGAATTTCTCTCATTACCTGTTCCACTTCAATTTCCTCCTTCCCTCCCACCCTTCTTCCCTCCTACTCCCCATTTGTTTCTGCCATGCTGGTCTCCACATACCCCCTCTAACCTTCGGCTCCTGTATCTGCCTCCAGACCTGGTACTTCCCATCTTCTCAGCCCACAATGCAGTCATGTCCCCTGTCTCCCTAGCTCCCTGATTCCTCTAATTCTCTCATTGGAGGAGTCTACTCAAATACTTTCTTTTTTTCTTTTTCTTTTTCTGTAGCAATGCTTTATGCTTCGAAAAGTATAACACTAACCCCGCCCACTTTCCTTTCTCCATCCCCCCCCCTCTTACTTTAGCTTTTGCCTTAGTATTTGTCTTCCTCTACTTAGTCATTCTTTTACAGTGTCGTTTTGTTTATTTCTCTACCTCCAACCACATCCTACTTAAAGTGCAGGTCCTAAAATAGTACTAAAATGGTATGTGGTAGAGACTCAGCATGTGAGCATGAATGAACCACAAGCAAGCCTGGGATGCAGGCACAAACATGATGAGGAAGGGGAAGGTCAGAGACAAGGGAAGCAGAACCTTGAATGCCATCTACTGATGTTAATGCCCACTGCTGCTTATGCTAACTTGGCTTCTGCTGGGCCAGCCCAGGTGGAGGTCAGTATTTTCAGGCTCTGAACACTGGATGGGAGCCCCTCCCTTGAGCAATAGAAACCAACACTGTCAGTCTCCTGGGAAGACAGTCGATTACAGATGTGGCCTAAATGACCTCGAGCTTCAAGCCTCGGAGCAAGCATGAGGGCTACGTGGGACTCCACAAAGTCATTGCTGACTCAGTTTACCTGTGGTAATCTGGCTAAGCAATTCGACTTTGGACTGATTTACAGCTAATTTCTCACATGTTTGGGGAGTTTGTCTGTTGTGTCACAACTCCCTTTGACCCTGATCTGGTTTCAGTAGAGGTAATAGGATATATATTGTCACAGTTTGGTAACAACTGCGATTGCTGAGATGGCTTTCGCAGGGTCAAGATGTGAGCTGCCAGGCTCAGGTGTCTGATCCACCTGTGTTAGTGAGGGCCAGATATGGGCACCATCATGTGCCTCTTCAGTGTCCCTTCTTTTCAGAGAGTCATTCTATGCCTTCATCCACAAGGATCTCAGCTGGGCACAGTGCTGTCTTCTCAGCTGGGGTACTCTGGTATTGTGATCGTTCCAACCTTGGAACCCAGAGCAGTGAAGTATGGTGATAAGTTTCAGGAAGTCAGCCCAGGGGACTAGTGGGGTTCAGACAAAACGTGTCCATATCTTATAGGCCTTGCTTCTGATACTTCCTGAGAAGTTAGGATTATAGGCATGAGCCATAAAAAATAATTTCTAAGGACTGGAGGCATAGCTCAGTAGTAGAGCACTTATGTAACATGGGTTTGAGCCCTAACACCAAGAAAAAATCTTTTTTAACTCAAGATTTGTAAAGCATGAGTACCCTGTCTTAAATACTTAGAACCAGAATTGCTTCCAATTTCAGATTCTGGAATGTCTGTGTGTGTACAAAGAGACATTTTGGGAATGACCCAAGTCTAAACACAAAAGAAGAAGCTGGGCATGGCGGCTCACACCTGTAATCCTAGCTACTTAGAGGCCAAGATCCAGAGGATATTGGTTTGAAGCCAGCTGGTGAAAAGTTTACTAGACTCCATTTCCAATTAGCTATCAAAAAGTTGAGCTGAGGCATGGCTCGAGTGGCAGAGTGCCAGTTGAAAAATTATGAAACCCTAAGTTTAAACCCCAGTATTAGCATAATGTATATACACACACTCATACAATTGTCCCAAAAGCAATTTTATATAATATTTTTAAGTGTACACTGTTTTGATCATGTATTATCAAGAAAAAAAGAATTTGTACACTGTGTCCATGACACTTAAAAAATCCAAAATTTCAAACATTCAATTTTTGGGTTTTGAATCAGGGATGTTTGACCTGTATTAAGCTTTCATTTTGATTTTAAGTGCATATTTCTATTTTTATGTTGATGTTTATATCCACATTCAAAAAACCACAGCTGTTCTTCCAAAGACTTTGTGTACTCAAGTAATATATGAATTTTCTAAACAAGTATGCAGCACTATTGTAACTCAAATCTACTACATATCTAAAAAGCAGCTTATGAAACAAGATTTATAGTATCAACACATTTTCTTTTGTTTTGGTTTTTGGTGGTACAGAGTTTGGTTTGAGCTCAGAGATTTGAGTTTGCTAAGCAAATGCTCAGTCGCATGAGCCATATCCCCAGGTCCTTTTGTGCTAGTTCTATAGATAGAGTCTCACACTTTTGCCTTGGCAGCCTTGGACTATGACCCTCTTACTTCTGTTTCCCAAGTATTACACAGGTGTGAACTATAACACCTGGCTTGTTTTTTACCCCTTTGACCTTGAACCTGGATCATCCTATTTCCACTTCTTGAGTCTCTGGGATTACAGATGTTTGTCACCATGCCCAGCCACATTCTTATTTTTAAAAAATAAAAATAAAAAGAATGAAAAAGGCCAGCATTAAGCTAGAGCATGGACATAGGGTGCAGACATATCCTCTGATGGGAAGCCATATTGGTGTCTTGTGCAGGGAAGGGCCCAGGACCACCTAAGACATTTAAAACGTTCCTTGCTACTCTGCTCAGGGAATGCATGTTCTCCAGAGTTCTATTGGAAGGAGAGATCCTTTGAAGAGAAAGGCAGCATCAGGCCTTCATCTGTCTATTTGACAGCTCACCAGTAACAAGGTGC
The DNA here is from genome assembly GCF_000151885.1 of Dipodomys ordii. Lineage (NCBI taxonomy): Eukaryota > Metazoa > Chordata > Mammalia > Rodentia > Heteromyidae > Dipodomys > Dipodomys ordii. The sequence continues at coordinate 4,183,657 of NW_012267316.1, read as the reverse complement.
CACACCTTCCTAGTGGAGGAAGCAGCTGTCTGTGCACTTGGACCCCAAGGAGAGGCCAGAGGGTAAGTAAACAACTGCATTGGGATGGCGCGCACACTCAAGGGGGCTGTAATTGGAGACATAATTGCAGCAGCAGATTCATGTTGCCCAGCTAAATGGAAAATCTGTAATTCTGACCATGACGGAGACAGCTGGGTTTGTTGCTTTAGGCAACATAAATCTAAGGTCAGGGATCTTCCCCTGGATGTGCTACAGTGGCAGACTCCCAGGTGTACCCTTTGGCCATCAAACATGAAGACAAGCTAATAGATCAATGCAATACTAATGGGACTCTGTGGATTCCATTACTCAAGTGTCGCCAATCAATTAGTGGCTTTAACTTAGTCATACCAACAATAAAGGCCACTGTTCATCATTGTGATGGCTTTGTCGTGGTTTGTGGGGGCTTGGAGCTGAAATCTGCACAGAGCCAACATCTTCCCGATGCCTTGACTCACACAGTGTCAGGGAGCAGGGCTCCTCCAGTGCCCTAGCTCTTCCACAGTCCAGGGCTCACTGAGCAGGGAAAGGTGTTCACTGGACAAGCTTTCGTTGGCAACTTAGGTAATTATTTTGAGTAGGGAACTCTAAATTGTTTAAAAATTAATTTTTATATGTGTATTTATTTTTCTGCTGGTTCCAGATCTTGAACTCAGGGAGTGGCGGCTGTCTCTAAGCTACTTTTGCTCAAGGCTAGTTCTCTACTGCTTGAGTCACAGCTCTACTTCTGGCTTTTTTAGTAATTAATTGGAGATGAATCTCTTGGACTTTCCTGCCTAAACTGGCTTGGAACTACAGCCCTCACATCTCAGCCTCCTGAGTAGCTAGGATTACAGGGGTGTGTGCATGGCTTGTATTTGTTTTTTGTGTGCCAGTGCAGTGGCTTGAATTCAGGGCCTGAGTACTGTCCCTGAGCTTTTTTGCGCAAGGCTAACACTCTACCACTTGAGTTACATCTTCACTTCTGGCTTTTTGGTGGTTATTTGAAGATAAGAGTTCTCATAGCCTCCTGAGTAACAAGGATTACCTACATGAACAAAATGGCATCCAGCTCTGGACTTTATTCTTACCCAGGGAATAAATTTAAATTCTATCGTCTTCTGATAGAGATCTTTAAAGTTGAGCAGCATCCATAAATGTCTAAATGCTGAAGAAATACTGGTTGGTGGTAAAAATCACAACCTCTGATTCCGGATGGGGTAGAATTTATGATGATGAGGGGGAAAAATTCCAGAGCCATTTCATTTTATTCTAGTGGTCCCAACCTTTTCCTTCTTCCTGCTAGAAAATCTGCAGTGGAGACTTTATTATCCTGATGGCCCTGCCACGGTACGATCCTACTACCTCAATCATCATAATAAGTATGTTTTGAAGAAAACACTTTTGAGTATTTTGAACCACATGAGGTAATAAAATTCTTCTAATGAGTTCCCCTATGGGTAGTTTAGCTGCAAGTCTTCATATCCTTGGGATAGGTTGTCTGCAATTTCAGGAGTAGTTTAGAATTCCTGATGCCCGTGTGAGAAACAAGTGAAATATAAGCAAGTACTGTCCATCAGTCCATCCATCTGTGCATTCATCCATCCATTCATGTACTCACACACTTATCCATTCATGGAACGATTTTTTACCCATTTTCTGAACAGAAAATTACCCTGACAAATCATACCTCATGTCATACACCTATTCAAATATTCCTTAAAACTCATTCAAAAGTTATATACAATTCATGTTTTATATATATATATATACAGATCAATACTTTTCAAATAACAATTTTAGTACCCTCAATCTATTTGAATGTATTCTATATAGTCACATGTATACATATATACATGCTAATATATTCTATACATCATAAAATATCCATAAAATGAGTTTGTAAAAAGGTGGCCTTTGATTATAAAGTTCTATGATTTTCGGTTCTCACCTTAGCAATCATAATGTATATTTGAGACATATATATATATATATATATATATATATATGTGTGTGTGTGTGTGTGTGTGTGTGTGTGTGTGTGTGTGTATGTGTGCTATTCTTTTCTTTTGGTGGTACTGGAATTTAAACTCAGGGTTTTGTGCTTGCTAGGCAGATGCTCTACCACTGAGCATCCAGCTCCAGGTTACCTCTTGCTGTCTTGTTTACATGAGTGATAAACCCACACTTAAGGAAGAAATGAGCATCTCCGTTTTTTCATGGACTCTCTTTGGGATTTGGGGAGGAGAGGGTCCCTTTGTTTTTTTATATGAGCAGACTGTTTTCTTGAAATGTGCTTGTGATTCACCTTTTTGTCTTTATGAGTTTAGTTCAACTGGCTCTCAGAGCTTAGAGCATGTGGGACAAAGTCCAGCGCTCAGGCATCAGAGGGTAGGATAAACGCACCACAGAGATTCTGCTGTGCTGAAGACTACATTTGTCTGAGAGCTTAGGTGAAGAATAAAAATGCTACAAGTGTAGATGGCATCATGTAGATGGCAGGTAAGACCCAGGCTATGCCTAGATGTACAGACAACATTCTCACCTCTATGGAGAGTCAAGGTGAACTTGTGTTAGACAGTAAAGGAGATGTGAGCATGAGAATGTTTGTCTTATTCTTTGACTTTCTTCAGAACAAAACAGACACAGGCAGAAGAAATATCTATTGAACTATTATTCTGTCCGTTCACTCACCTTTCCACCATCATCAAAGTTCCAATCAGCAGCCCATCCCTTTTCCCAGTGAGTAGCTGGCAGCCCTCTAGTAGTATATCAGGAGAGAGAGAGAGAGAGAGAGAGAGAGAAAACAAGCCTACCCATGATAAAGCAAAGGAGTATGAAACAGCTCTTTTTCTCCAGAGAGATAAGAATAGTGTATTTTATTTTTCTGCCCCTCACCCAACACATACTGACACCTGACAGAAATCTACTGATATTGAATAAATGCATATAGATGTAGGAAGGTCTCTTGGATGTAAATTCTTAGGACAGAAAAATAAGAGGGGAACATGTAGAATCAGTGACAGATTTTAGGACACTAACCTGAAGATAAGTACAAAAATTAGGTGGTTGTTTTGTTTTTGTATTGAAGCTTTAAGGAGACAGACGATGATAGCCCTGCCACTGACCTCCATGGAGTGTTGACCCATGCCCCAAATGCTGTGCAAAACTGCTTTCTCTTGATTATGCCAATAGATATTCCCTGAAACTCTGCTATTTGGGCATTTTTACCTTCATTACCTTAGAGATGGGGAAACAGAGGCACCCTCCCAAAGATGAATAATTGTGTTAGTCAGCCATCCATTACTATAACAAAACACTGGAGACAATCAACTTAAACAAAAGAGAAGTTTATTTGACTCAGAGTTTTGGAGGGTTCAGTCCATGGCTGGTTGGCACTGTTGCTTTTGGTCTGTAGCAGCATGGTACAAGACAGTGGGGGTGTGTAGCCAATGAAATCACTCTTCTCATAGCAACCTGGAAATAAAAGAAAGAAGACCAAGAAAATGGGGCCCCATGATTCCCTTCAAGAGCACAAGCTCAGTGACTGAGCCCCACCTCTTAAAGGTTCTACCACCTTTCCATAGTGCCAGGGTTTGAACATCAAACCTTTCTAACATAGGTCTATTGGGATATTTAAGATTTAAATCATAGTGGTCAAATCTTCAACATCAAATCTCCACTACTCTCCTATACTTGTCCTGTTACCTGTTGTGGATGAAGTCAGAGAAGGACATGGAGGACATAGAGGAGAGATCCGGCCTTCATACTGTGGTGATATTCCCTAGAATACTGGAAGAGAGTAGGAAGAAACTGCAAAAGAAATCAAGAAATAACCCTGTCCCCTCCTGCCCCCCTGCTGGCCTAACCCTGCCCCCTCCTGCCCTCCTGCTGGCCTAACCCTGTCCTGTTCTGCCCCCCTGCTGGCCTAAGTACGCTGAGTAAAGCCCCTGGATGCTTTGCAAATGGCCAGAAGTTCAGGTATCAGCACACAACCAATTCCCTTCTAAGCAGTGTAGATGCAAAGCACTCCTGAAAATCCATCCCATTGCATTTCGCTGGAAAGCAGTACCCAGAGGACAGCAAGCTGGCTGTTTCTTGTAAGAAGCGTTGAATACAAAGGGATCTTATTATATCTAAATATGCTTTATCCAATTTGACCTTAGCAACGTTCAGTGGTAGAAACATTTACGGATGTTAATGACACAGTGAACAGTCTATTTAGAGAGCTCACGACTCATTCCTTCTCTCAGGAGATTCTATCCTTTGGTTTTACTGCTATGGATTAACATGGAATTTTATTGCTGCTGATAGATTGATTTGGAACCACCTTTGCATGCCACTTTCAAAATAAGCCACTGGTGGCTTATTGGGGGGAGGGGTGGATAAGACAACCTGCATCTTTTCGTTTCCTTTTCACAGATGGACTCTTAGGCATGAAACAGCTCCTTTTTGTTTTATTTCTTCACTTTGTGTGTGTAGGGTATGATACATAAGTAAATGCTCTTTTAAGCTCTGGAGGGAAGTGCTCATGCCCTCATCAGTGGTGGCCTGTTTTGCATTACTGTAACAAAATAACCAAAGCTGAAGGTTTACAAGGAATAGATGATTTAGCTCACAGATTCAGAGATTCAAAGAGGTTTAGAGATTCAAAGCCCAAATAATGCTAGGTCTGCTGAGGGTCCCCCTTCTCTGTGTCCTATCATGACACAGAGGGTCCCTAAGAGGGAAAGATCATTCAAGAAGCAGGAAGCCATAGAAAGACTAGATCTCATAGAAATGTGCTAATTCCTTCTAAAGGAAGTTCACCCACTGGATGATCTAGGAACCTGCCACTGGGCCCCACCTTTTAAAGATACCACTGCCTATTAGCATCACCATATTAGAGGCCAAGCTTTAAACTCATGAATGACTACATGACCAAGACTGGGGTCCAAGGCCACAGAAAACTCCATATTATAACAGCTCTGGGATGAGAGCAGAGTGACTGAATGCAAAGTAGGGTTCTGGTTAGGCTTGAATCAATCACACTGATCAGAGCTGTTTATAAATAGCTGATAGGTCCAATTTTACCAGGGAAGGCAGGGGGGCCATGGAAGGTAGGTTATCTGGTTTGAAGAAAGTTGCCTACCTAGTAAATGATCTTGACCTTTGTGTGTGTGTGTGTGTGTGTGTGTGTGTGTGTGTGTGCCGGTCCTGGGGTTTTAGGGTATTGAGCTTTTCTGCTCAAGGCTAGTGCTTTACCACTTGAGCCACAGTTCCACTTCTGGCTTTGGGGGTATTTATTGGAGATAAGAGTCTTAGGGGGCTAGGAAGGTGGCTCAGTGGTAGAGTGCTTGCCTTGCATGCATGAGGCCTGGGTTCGATTCCTCAGCACCATATAAGCAGAAAAAAAGAAATGGTGCTGTGGCTCAAGTGGTAAAGCACTAGCCTTGAGCTGAAGAGCTGAGGGACAGCACCTAGGCCCAGATTTCAGGCCCCATGACCAGATCAAAAAAAAAAGAGTCTCAGGGACTTTCCTGTCCACGCTGACTTCAAACTGCAATCCTTAGATCTCAGCCTCCTGAGTTGCTAGGATTACAGGTATGAGTCACAGGCACCTGGCCATCTAGCACATTCTTTTGACTTAAAGTTTTCAAAGGAAGCCTTCCTCTATGGTAGAATCTCCAGTGCTACCCACCCCACATTGCAACTAGCTTAGTGCCTTATCAGGGGCCTGAAACAATCCCTCTAACAGGCCTCCAATTTCTTCCACAGGTACAGAACCCCATGCTTGTTTTGAAGCAGAGGCTGGCACCTACCAGGAATTTAATAATGGAAACAGGAATCACATGGTCACAGAATTTCAAGCTCCAGGGAACAGAATGTCAGAGACCATTTTATCATGCTCTCAATTTGTCTTGTTTGGAACAGCAGCTCCCCTCCGTACATGAGATTTGCTCAGTGACTTCTCCCTATGTCCTTAGCAATAATGACATCATCCATTGTGTCATTCTTCTCTCCCAGATAGGAATTCTAATGGAAGACACCTCTTCCTGTTAATCATTATATCCCAGCCTGAACTGCTGGTTGGGTGTTTTCCAAATACACATTTCTATAAAGCAGAGCATTGTGCCAGGTGCTCCATGTGTTTTCTTTCCTATGCTAGAGGGCTTTTAAAAGGTTGATGGGATCTCTAACAAATATTGATTAGAAAGAAAAAAAAAATCTAGAAGCCAGACATTAGTGGTTCACACCCGTAATCCTAGTTACTCAGAGGCTGTTATCTGAGAATCATGGTTTGAAGCCAGCCTGCACAGAGAAGTCTTTGAGACTCTTATCTCCGATTAACTGTGGTAGAGCATCCTGGAGTGAGAAATCTAAACAACAGAAAAAATAACCTGAGTTCAAGTTTCAGTAGTCTTTGAGACTCTTATCTCCGATTAACTGTGGTAGAGCATCCTGGAGTGAGAAATCTAAACAACAGAAAAAATAACCTGAGTTCAAGTTTCAGTACTAGAGCAAATGTGCATTACACATACACACACACACACACACGCAAAAGAGAGAAACAAAGGAGGGAAGGAGAAAGAAAGAAAGAAAGAAAGAAAGGAAGGAAGGAAGGAAGGAAGGAAGGAAGGAAGGAAGAAAGGAAGGAAGGAAGAAAGGAAGGAAGGAAGGAAGGAGAAAGAAAGGAAGGAAGGAGAAAGAAAGAAAGAAAGGAAGGAAGGAAGGAAGGAAGGAAGGAAGAAAGGAAGGAAGGAAGAAAGAAAGGAAGGAAGGAAGGAAGGAGAAAGAAAGGAAGGAGAAAGAAAGAAAGAAAGGAGAAAGAAAGAAGAAAAGAAAGGAAAAAGGAAGGAAGAAGGAAGGAAAATGGGTTATAAGATATTTTCATTACATATATCAATTAATGTTTCCTAAACTTTAAACCCTCACTTCCTTTAATTTGGAGTGCTTCAGGATCCAAGCACTGCCCACCTTTGGGAGGACTCTAGAATCCTACCCTTCCTACCCAGGGGGAGGGAATTGAGGCCCTTCTCAGTACCCATTATGTCCTGTGCATTCACTCAGTGCCAGGCAGACTTCACTAAAGGGTATTATTGCTTGTCTGCAGGGCCAACAGGATGGAGAGTCCATCATACTCACCCCATTCCTTCTCTGGAGGCATTATTGGATTGAGAACGTTTTCCAAGCAAGCAGATTACATTTTAGGAACAGTAATCATTTGTTTTTGGTTTGCCTTCACTTCCCTGAGAAAACTGTCATGGGGTGCTAGAAGGATAATGACCATCATGGGATATCTTATGATACAAAGGGAACTGTATTGAACTGCTTCCTACTTGGTCTGATTTCATACTCATCTTACACTCTTTCAGGTCCTATAAGAAAGTGCCAGAGGCTGGGTGGCTTACAAACCACAGAGTATGGTTCTAAACACCGAGGACTCCAAAACTCAAATGGCAGCAGTCAGATTCTGGTTGCAAATTGGACTTCTATATCCTTATGTGGCAGAAGGAAGGCTAGAAAGCGCTTGGTCTTATTGGTCCTTCTGATGAGGCTACTAGTCCAACCAGCAGGGTTCCACCTTCATAACCTAGTCACCTCCGAAAGGCACTATCTCCTAACGCCAACCCATTGCAGGTCAGGATTCCATCACATGAATTTGGGGGGAGAGGACAAGCACTCAGTTGAAAACAGTCCTTAGAATAATTAAATAAGGTGGGTAACAACATTCTGGAAGGGGGTGTCTGGCTTAAACTGATGCTAATAAACTGGACCAAGGCCTGGCCAAATCTACAAAACACACTGTCAACCATTGCTCTGTCACCATTGTCACATGGGAGTCCAGAGGAAGAAGCAGATCTTCTCTCTAGAGGTGAAGGAGAAAATCGGGTGTGTGTCCCCCTTCTGTACCAGACTTGTAGCTCTATAGCACCTCAGTGCTTGCGGTGGGGTCCCTGGGGAGCTGTGCAGTGAGCCACTGGCGGAGTGACAGCAGTGTAGTTGAGATAAGAAATAATGCCATTCTCCAGGCAGAGCCAGTCTTCCAGCTCATATAAATGATTCCTTTAGTGATTTTGCCCAGCATTATGTGTTATGTGTGCTTGGGGACCCAACACGGCCAAGAAACCGTCAATATTTCTGGAGACGGGTGAGCTTAATCAGTCAGGCATTCCAAAAAAGATACAGGCAGTGATTTTAACAGCAAATGGCTGTGACTATGAACAGATTCAACAATAGTTGGATTTTTTTTTTGTTATCTCTCTCTCTCCCTCCTCCTTCCCACCCCAACTCAGAATCACCTCCAGCAATTTCTTAAAGAATTAAAATGCAATGTTTCTGAAAGTAACAAATTCCCCAGTCTCATGTATAGGAGCTCTCTCACTTTATAACTAATGGGTCAGGAGGGAGATGTCAGAAGATGCTTGACATGGCCACAGGGGCCCGAAGCTGGAGAGATACCCAGGGAGCGGCAGTAATGATATAATTGTCTAAGTTACGAGTTCGTCTCTTCCCAATGCCCTCGAAACATGTGACCCGTAGGTCAGATACAGAGGGAAGGAGAATCCAGTCCGAGAGAACCACAGGTTCCAGGCTCCCTAGGCTGGAGCTCACTCTTAGGGGCTGTGTCCCAGGGGATTCAAGGCCGGGCATTTAATGTACACATTTCTCTCACCTCGCCCTCTGGCGTTCATCATGATCTCATCCGGTTCTTACAGTGGCTGCCTTAGTATGGGGCCATTCATCACACTATGAAGAGCCAAAAGAGAGTGCCTGTCCTGAAAGTGACACTTTCTTTAGAAAATAGACTCTAATGATTTATCAGCAGGTTACTGTATTTGGGATGCTGGCTTGAATTTACTGTCTTGGAGGAAATGTTATGGACAGATAGAGCCTTGCTGGTTTCTGTCTTTGCCGCGGGATTTTTTTTTTTTTTCTGAGGCTGGGAGAAGAGAAGGTGAGCAAGGTTAAGAACAGCCAGATGATGTCTGCAGAGCCTGTGGGGAAATGTCTACCACCTGACGTGCTTTGAAACGAGGGGTGGGTGGATTTGATCTTGATCAAGACTTCTCAGGTATCTCTTGAAGTAGCCAATGGTGAGCCCACTGGAAAGTAGGTTCTGGCTAACTATGGCCCCTCAGTCACCTGCTCTTCTACATCCATCCTGGGCCTTGACACACCCACAGTCCACAATAGAAACCTACACCAGTTTGAGGTTCCTCTGGGATCACAGCACACTAAGCTCCTACTAATCCCCTATCCTGCCCTAGGCCTGACTAGCTGCTCATCTCCTAGGGAGCCACACTACCTTGAAGCCCTACAGGGGGCCTCTACCTCCTGTCCCTGCCTATTAGAGACCCCAACCCAGAGAAGTTCCCTACCTGCCCTCTCTGTTGTACCTGCTGGAATTGCACTAAGCTGTGTGTAACACAACTTGACGTTACTGACTTACTCAAATGGAGGCTTTCTTTTTCCTACCTATTTAAAAAAAAAATCCTTATAGAAACGAATTTTAGGAAATGGAAACAAGAGGTTTTTTGTTGGTTGTTGTTTTTGTTTTTCCTTCTTTTTGTCTTATTTGTTTCTCTTTCTGTCTTTGGGAGGGTCAGGAGAGCACAGAAATGGAGGGGCGAAGGGTGAACAAATGCAACAGTGGCACTCAATAGCAGTCTGTTGAAGATGTACTATACGGGCTGGGAAGGTGGCTCAGTGGTAGAGCGCTTGCCTTGCATGCCTGAGGCCCTGGGTTCGATTCCTCAGCACCACATAGGCAAAAAGAAAAAAGCTGGAATTGGTGCTGTGGCTCACGTGGTAGAGCGCTAGCCTTGAGCTGAAGAGCTGAGGGACAGTGCCCAAGGCCCAGAGTTCAGGCCCCACGACCAGACCTAAAAAAAAAAAAATGCACTATACAACTTATGAGTGGAGACAAGCAAGGAAAATTGAGAAAGCAAGGGAAGGGAAGATATTGTCTGGAAAAAAGGTACTCTTTACCTGACTTAAATAACTGTAACCCTTGGCATATCACCTGTATAATGACAATTAACAAAGAAAAAAATTAAACCTTCAGGCTAATAAATATTTCTGTGAATGAGCTGGGCACAAGATGCACACACCTGTAATGCAAGCCTCTCAGGAGGCTGGGATTTGAGGATCTCAGTTTGAAGCCAGTCCTAGCAGACAAATCTGAGAGATTCCTCTATCCAGTTATCCAGCAAAAAGGTGGAACTGGAGGTATGGCTCAAGTGGTAGAGCGCCTTCCATATGCTATCAAACTGAGTGAGCACAAGGCCCTAAATTCAAGCACGGGTATTAAAAAAATAAACAACTTAAATGGGAATTTAAACCAACAAGCCCAAGAGAAATCCTAAGAAGTATCCACTCAACTCCAGAAGAATTCATATTCTTCTTTTTATTATTATCTTTAAGTAGCTATACAAAGAAGTGGCCATTTAACAAAGTGGTTTATGAATACAGTGCATCTTGATCGACATCATCCCTTTCAGCATTCTCACCCATCCTTTTCAACCCATTGCTTCCCTCACTTTTCTTAATTTTGTTGGATAGACATTGAATTCTTGAGTGCAATCTCCCCACGACCTTCTTCTCTTCATTCATATACCCCTCTCTCCTTGACCCTACCCTCTCAAGTGTACATCTTCCTTGTTTTTTTTTGGTTGAACTTTTACTTTGCCTTTCTAGAGAATTACACATTTGAATTCTTGAATCTACCGTATTTCAGTCATTTGTATAAACTTGCATCCCGCCCAATGTATTAGAATTCACATTCTTGTCAAGTATATATGAAACCTTCCCTGTGACAGAACATATGGTAAGCTATTAAACAAGCCTGAAACACTTAAAATACTAAAATAGTGAAGTATGTCCTCCAACCACAGTGAAATCAAATTAAAAGTCACCTAATAGAAAGAGATTTGTTGGGGGGGGAACCATAAATACATAACAAATAAGAATTCTAACAATGGTAGGTCAAACTGAAATGGTAAGGGAAACCACAGATTGTCTTGAGATTAATGGAAATATAAAGGCAGCAACCAGACTTCACGGATACACTGAGAATGATGCTAAGGGGGAAATATATCGCTGGAGATCTCTGCATTTAAAAGGAGCTTTCTCTAATTTTTAAACAATCCCTCTCTTTCAAGAAACTAGAAAAAGAGCCAAGCTAAGCCCAAAGCATACAGAAAAGAGGGAAAAATAAAAATTAGAGTGGAGACAAATAGAGAATAGGGAAACAGAATCAGTGCAACCAGAAATTGATTCATCGAAAAAATTAACCAAATTGACTATGTTGAAAACGAACTTTACAATTTAGGCTGGGGGGGTATGGGGTGGGAGGAGGAGTGTAGTTGCAGAGGTAGGAGGGAAAAACAAAGGATGAGGTAACAATGCTCAATAGGAAATGTACTCATTACCTTGCTCATGTAACTGTAACCCCTTTGTACAGTATTTTTACAATAAAAAATCTTTTAAAAAATTTAGCATATTGGTAATCTTTAGCTAGACTGACAAAGAAAATCAGAGAGAAGGCTGAAATTGCTTGATTCAGAAATGGTTCAGGGGGTATCACTACCAACCTCACAGAAATGAAAATGGTTCTGAGGGACTAATTTGATCAAAAGTGGGCCAACAAATTAGATGACCTAGATGAAATGAGAAATTTCCAAGAAAGCCACATACTACCTAAAACTGACTGCAGAGGGAACAAATGAGGTGAATAATATGTACAACAAATAAAAATGATTAAACTAGATGGCTTCGTTTTTGGATTCTATCCCACTTTTTTTTAATGCTGGAACTCAAGGGTTGGGTCCTATCCCTGAGCTTTTTTGCTCAAGACTAGCACTCTACCACTTGAGCCACAACTCCACTTCCAGCATTTTGGTGGTTAGCTTAAGGTAAGAGTTTCATGGACTTTCCTGTCTGGGATGGCTAACTTTGAACTATGATCCTCATATCTCAGTCTCTTGAGGAGCTGGGATTACAAGCATGAGTCACCAGCACCCAGTATTCTATCTAACCTTTAAAGGCTGAACATTAATCTCTGAAAATCTTCAGAACTGTTTACCATGAGGCTAGGCACAGTCCAATGGTTTCTTTTTTAACTCCCATAATGAGCCTGTAAGATAGGTACTATAAGATAGGTACAATATATCACCAATTTAGAGAGGCAGAATGAGAGCTGGAAGGTTTAGTCATCCTGCTTCATTCAACAAGTAGTGGGTGCAGAACTGGAAGACACAGACAAAGGTTACCCAGGAAAGGAAGAATCTGCTAGGGGGTTCGGGCTCTCCCCTTGACTTGAGAAATGTGAGAGGAGTTGAATGTGGGGGCATAACAGCTTAACAGGTGCTTAACTTTTAAGTCTCAGGCTTGCACTTGCCAGATGCAAACTCTGGACTTGGTGGGGGCAGAGGGTAGTCAGACTGAAGAAGTGGTCCACAGCAAATCCCCGTCTAGTTTCTCAGGGAGTAAGAACAGAGAATAATAGTCCCTAGGAAGTCTCTGAAGTTCAAAGTGTTTGTCCATCTTGAACAGCTGAGCTTTGAAATCCAAAACAAGCTGAATTAAATGTATTTTAGGGCCAAGAAGAAAATTAATCAGCCTATCTTACACTATGTACCAAAGTACATGTAACTAAAAGGGAAAGGAAGACAAAAATCCAAAAGAGGAATTGACCCCATGTCCCCTGCAATCCTACTAGATATGCTTTTATTTTTTTCTGAACACAAAAAGGTATACTTTGGGGTCTGTTTTGCAGAGACAGACAGAGAGAGAAAAGAGACAAGAGAGACAAAGGTGGGCCCTGAACATATTCAAAGCCCTTTGGGAGGCTGCAGGTCCAGGGTTTTATCTCCAGCTCCTCTCCAGAGTTCTTATGGGCAATGAGCAGGAACTAGGGACAAATCAGAGGCACATAATAGTGATTTCTTTACAATCCTTCCCAAAGCATGCATGAATTTTAGTTTACCAAAACTAAATATAGTTCTTTGACACTGCTATTTATACTAAAAGCACATTATAGGAACTCATGTGATTGGGACATTTGATGATTAAATGATACAGATTCAGTGATTAAGTGATATGGATTTCTCAGTGAAGAATTTATTTTCAATTTCTTATTAGAACTAAGACAGGTGGTGTGGATCCTTGTTAACTCACATGGATCATCTTTTACACTATGATTTCAATAAAAGTATCTTTTTCTGTGTCATTCCAGTGGAGCCAAGAAGTCACCGTAGGTGAAGAATTTCCTCCCAAGAGATCCAGGTTCCATTGGTCGAGGACATGCTTCATCCTGATGCAAACTAAGCCTGGGGCAATTTCAGAGGAGCGACGGCAGGATGACCTTAGATTCCCTTAGGGCTTGTGGTTACAGAACTATTATTTCTGAACTATTATTTCACTCTGGGGTCTTTTTAAAAAAATTTGTGTGTGCTGATCCTGGGGCTTCAACTCAGGGCCTAAGTGCTGCTGTGCCTGAGCTTTTGTGCTCAATGCTAAGCTCTACCATGTGAGCTACAGCTCCACTTCCAGCTTTTTTGGCGTGTAATTGGAGACGAGAGTCTCAATGAACTTTCCTGCTGAGGCTAGCTTCAAATGGTGATCCTCAGATCTCAGCCTCCAGAGTAGCTAAGATTACAAGAAGAGCCACCAGTTGCTAGCCTTTGATATCTTTTTTTTCAGGACCAAGCCCCTATTTCACAGACAGAAGAGAGGAAAGACTTGTTGGTTGTGCCCAAGGAAAAGATCATTCCTCAAAGCTGAAGTGCAGTCATCACAATTGCTACTTAGTAATTTTCGGCCCTGTGACAGGGTCTATCCTGGTTTTCTATTCCTACATGTTTATTCAAGCTCTTAGATCAAAGTAACACCCAGCCACATGGGCTTACAGATCTCACCAATTTATCCCACTGGTTATCACTAACCAAGTTCAGTTCCTCTCCTACCCATGTAAAAGGGAGAGGTGACCAGGGCCTTGCATTCAAGCTGGATGGCAGTGTTGCCCTCACCTGCCTGCCATTATACTCAGCCACACAGACTATGATTCAGTCCGGAACAAAGACAGAGAAACAATCATTACATTTTATTCAGGTTTTGACTACTAGAGTAATTCTTAGGAAATTCCTCCAAAGGGAGCTTGGCCATCTGCACTTAAGAATTAACAACTTTGGTGGGGGTTGGGGGAGGACTGGGTGGAGGGAGGGGAGGAGTATGGAAAGGAAGGGGAAGGGGAAACAAGGAGGAGGCAATAACGCTTGATAAAAAATGTTCTAGTCATCTTGCCCATGTAATTGTAACTCCTCTGTATGGTATTCTCACAATTAAAAAAAAAAAAGAATTGAAACAACTGAGCCCAGAAAGGTTAAGCAGGGGGGTGCTGCTGTCACACAGAGTTGGAACGAGGCTTCTTCATAGCAGGGCTGTGAGGCTGTTAGTGGCCATGAACTTCTTCCATGAGGAAGGCAGCATTCAAATCCGAAGAGGAGCCACTCTCATTCTGCTGGAGAAAGGAGAGAGGAAGTCTAGCCAAATAACCCCCTGGAATGCCAGGAAATGGAAATCTGACAGCTTGGAGGAATCTGACCTCCAGCCGCCCTCCCCCCCACCAGGATGTAAATAAACAATTGAACAAACACCTTCCCCTGGTTTGTTTACCTTCCTGTTTCTCCCCTCTCAGAGAGTGTGTGCATTGTTCTTCTCAGCTCAAGAGAGTTTTCATAAAAATAAGGATTCACTGTGACTCCTTTCACCGAAGTTAAAATTCCATTTAAAAATAAATTGGCTTCCTGAAAAAATATGTATTGGCAGCCATGGTGACCCAACGCTAGATTGCATTTTACATTGAACATGATGCTGTTTGCCTTGACAGATCCCACACTTTCCTCATACATAAATCAATATAGAGTGATGTTTGAAGAAGTCAATCCATCTTTTATCATCCCCCCCACATTCAAACTTGCATCCTAAACCCATAAAGAAGTCACTTTCCAGCAGGTGTCATTTAACCAGAGATGCTTATTTACAGCACGTGACTGTGACACAGCCAACTGTAAATTCAAACAGGAAATGCCAGAAGGAAGAGCCAAAAATTGGCTTCTGCAAAGCATTCCAGTGATTTTTTAAAAATCGTGTGTGCAAATGTGGGCATGCATGTGACTATACAATTGTAAATGTGGGCGTATGTGTGTACACGCACGTGGAATGCTCATGTATGCATATATTGTAGGTGTGCTTGTATTTGTGTGTTCTAAGACAATTGTATATAATTGCTCATAACCCCTTTGTCTAGAAGTCCATTAGTTTTTTCACACTCACTTTGCTGTGAATTCATAAAGAAGTTCCCACAGCTCAGACTCTCTTCCACTTTAAGATGAGTTCTCTGGATTTAGCAGGCTGAAGAGATGTCCAGATTGCTGGCAAACAACATTTCTGAATGTGTCTGTGAGGGGGTTAAGACTGGCATTTGAGTTGGTGAGTGAGCATTGCTCAATCTGTAGAAGGCTCACATAGAAGAAGGTAAGGAAGGGTGCTTTGCTTCTTGTTCTTGAGCAAGAGACTGTTGTGTGTCTTTGGTATTGGGGTGCTGGCTGTCAGAACTATGTTCTCTGAGACTGACTATAATAGTATCTCCAATGCCTTCTGCCCCAACCCTGTCTGCTAAACTCACAATCCTTTGTCTGAGGTCTTTCCTGGTTCTCCAGCCTGCAGATAGATGGCCAGTAGTAGAACGCTTCAGCCTCCATAATCACATCCTCCAATTCCCTTAACAAATCTCCTAATAAAATCCAAGACTGACATACTTTTACTGCATAGTATACTTTCTTTTGTGCTCTAGATTTTTCCATAATTTATTTTTAATAAGCAATACTTGTAAAAAAAGAAAATCTTATCAAATCTATTTTACTCACTTGTTACTCCATTTATTCTAATTTGAAGGTCAAACAAGGATCATTCTGCAGCTCTCTAAGAGATGAAAGTTATCTCTGTCCCCATAACTCCACTACCACCATTACATTGGTCCAAATGGACACAACCACTTTTCCAATTGAGTTGAGCCTGGAAAATGTTAGGTTATTTTTTTTTTGGGGGGGGATGAGTGGTGTGTGCTGGTACTGGGACGTAAACTCAGTGCCTGGATGGTGTCCCTTATCTTTTTATTTTGCGAACCCACAACTTCACTTCTGCAATTTGGGTGTTTAATTGGAGGTAAGAGTCTCATGGACATTTCTTCCCAGGCTAGCTTCAGACCATGATCATTAGATCTCAGCTTCCTGAGTTAGGCATGAGTCACCAGCACCCAGCTAAACATTAATCTTTACTAGGAAATTAGACTATGTTCTATTCTCATGTGGCAGGAATGTATACAATTAATCTTTCTATGTTAAGCCGTATAATCTGGAATTTAATTTGCCTATATCTCAGACCTGGACAAAGTCTCAGTGAGATATAGCCCAGCCTCATAGCTCAGGATTGTCAGCAAAAGGCATGGACAACCCAAATATTCCTTCAACTTCAATTTGTTTTTCAATTTTCCTCAGATGCCTAGAACAGGTAGTGGTCTAGGGGTGTGGTGTTAATAACCCTAGCTCCTTGAGCAAACATCTAGAATACCTTCCAAAGGCTCCAATATCACAATCTAACAGCTCTACCAAAGAGTGCCATGATGAAATGGATAGTTGGAGCAGAAATAGAGAAAGAGAAAGAGAAAATTCAATCAATTAGGATTCATGGCTAAGAATTGAGTTAGGAGAACCCCACTTGATTGACTGGCCAAAGACAGGTAACTTGGTATAGACGGAAAAAGAATGAGTCTGCTCACTTGTCTTTTGATGCTACAGTTGAATTTCTGCTTGGAGCTGGGGCAGGAATGGTTAACAGCTGGCTAGCTCCAGGATGTCTCCGGATGAGTTTTTATGAGGGTGATCTGCTATTTGCCTTGCTAGGAATATCCCCAAATAATGACCCCAAAGTGTAGGATACAGAACACCCACCACTGCTGTCCACATGGTATTCATTCCTTGAGATCCAGTTAAGGTCCAAAGTCGCCTCTGGTGCCAGCCATGTTCATCCTTCAGAGCAACTCAGAATAGAACATAATCACTTACTCTGTTGGTCAAGTGTTTATGTTTGATATGAATTCTCTTCTCAACTAAGTTATAAACATTTTAAAGTTGATATCATAATATTTTTCTTGCTTGTCACGGAGCCTAGTCCAATGCTTCAAATATAATACATGCTCCTATGTTATTAATGTGTTTTTTAATAAAGAACCTAAAAATCCCAGGAATGGGAAAAATGGCATGGAGTTTTGATAATAAAAGCAAACTATTGTCATTTGTAAGGTTATTTCTGAATCTAAGCAGGAGTTTCATGTGCCACCTTCTTGAAATGCATTCATCCCACCTGCTTATTTTAAACTTGGAGCTAAATTCATTGGAAAATAATCTAATTTGAGGAGGAATGTCTATCGATTCCCAATTTTTTTTTTAAATTTCAACACTGAAATTAGGATGCATTTACCATTGGTGGTTCTTATAATGGGTAGCACTTTTTTTTTCTTTCTTAGTGTTCCATAAAATAATGGTGCATCTGATAGTGGATGGTGATTTAAAGCTGATGAAATACAAGTGTGTTTATACCTATCATCTATCATATGCCTATCTAGTAATTCATCTCTAATCCATGCAGTGGCCTTTACTTGATAAATGAGTATGGAAAGAATATATAACTTACATCAAAATGTGACAGGTCCTCTGCTCTGTCCCTTCCCTGCTGTCTCTGCCATGAGATTCCCAGGCATGCCCTTAGGGCTTCAAGACCTCAGTGGCCTCTGAATTGGGGGTAGAAGAGGCTGCATAATATGGATCTGGTAAGGACAGTAATATAGAGGGAGACATCCAGGCATAGCTTGTTTGCATATCGCCTCAGCCCCAATGTGCCCTCCCTTCTTTTTCTTTTGTTCTTTATTCTTTTTTTCTTCCTTTTTTTCTCCTTTCTTTCCTCCCTCCCTCTTATTTTCTTTCTTTTTCTTTCTTTCCTTCCTTCCTTCCTTCCTCCTTCCTTTCTTTTTTCTTCCTTTCTTTCTGCCAGTGTTGGCGTTTGAACTCAAGGAGGCTCTACCACTTCAGTTATACCTCCACTTCTAACTTTTTATGGCTTAATTGGAGATAAACATCTCAAGGAATTTTCTGCCCAGGCTGGCTTTGAACCAAGATCCTCCTGAGTAGCTAGGGTTATTTTGGTTAATGAATCCAAATGATCTCCCTATTTCATTCTATCTTATCTTGAGCTTTAGGCATGAACCACCAGCTCTAAGCTCCTTATTTCTTTTTGTTTATGTGATTCCAATCTGGGATTTGTTTTTTGAAATGCTGGAGGGTTAAACAATCTGCTTTAAAAGCACAAATATCTCAGTTATTAACTTACCAACTGCACAATATTTTCCTTTTTTTTTTTCTTACTGGTCAGCTGAAATCAGCAAGGCCCACCTCAAGGAGAATGAACAAGAGAATAGATAGCATGAAACACTCTGAAATCAAACTGGAAGGGTAATCCAGCACTGACATTTCCAAACAGAGCTTTACATGGAGACTACTTCCACATCTGTGAAAGCATAAGTGTGCCAGAAAGAGGGTGAGTAAGTGAAGTAGGAGGTTGGCAAGCTGGCCTTAAACAAGGGAAAGGGAGAAAATGTTCTTAACCTCTCCTTTCTTCTATGACACACCTATGCAGCACGTGTGAACGGTGTTACTGTATTTGGCTTCCATCTTTCCTTGCTTGTCCTTTGTCATTCAGGGACTGACCTTTCTCATTATATCTCAGAGCTCCAGGAGATGCTTGTCCCTTCCTATCCTCCAATTAGCAAGTCTGCCTCTGGAGAAAGTGTTTTGGCATAGACATGGGATCCAACTGGACACCACCATGAGACATTGGTATCTGAGCAAGCCTCTTCCTTATGCTTCTGAGAAATCGAGTCCAAGAAACATTTCCACTTGTTTTAGACATTGTCAAGGAACACTGAGTAATCAATTCTCTTTAAGGATTACATGGAAACTCAACTATCATATATTTTGTTATAATTTCTATAACAAAAGCTTTTTATCTTGGCAAAGACCCAGTTACTTCAAGCCAATATTTTGAAAACTGCCTGTTCAATTAGAGCGTAAAACTGGTCAGTTTTGAGAGAAAAGAGTCATTGATGAGTACCAAAGAAGTGAAGTTTTTTTCTATCGTATTTCAAAATTTTTAGAGTGACACTGTGTCCTGAAGTGATATATTAGCATTGAAGGGAATATGACACTCTGATATAAAAATGCAAGAAACTAGAGTAATTTATGAAGTGCCGGCAGCCAGCTTCATGTTAACTTTCACTGTGTGGGCACTAAATTACTTTGGACAGCTTCGGTGAGAAACTTCAGTGCTTTGTGTTATGAAAGTCCCAGCTTCAATGTTCAATGGTAGGACATGGCTTCTGTCCAGCCCTGACTTGGCATATATGGAGAAGAGATCTGTTCCTACACAGTTCAATCTCAGGGTTGTAGTGGGGGGAAGGAGGTCCCAGAATATCTGAACGTGAGATCCATTTGGATCCCGGATGGCCCTAACACATTTGCTTTCCCACTGTACAAATGTCACACTCACCTAATAAAGAAAAATAATAACAATAGCTAATACTCTTAGAGGAATCTTCACAGTTTGTGATAAGCTCATTATCAAGCCAGGCAATAGTGACTTGAGTTTATAATCCTGGCTGCTCAGGAGGCTGAGATCTGAGGATTGTGGTTTGAAATAACCTACACAGGAAAGTCTGGGGGACTCTTATCTCCAGTCAACTACCAAAAAGCCAGAAGTGGAACTATGGCTCAAGTAGAGCACTAGCCTTAAGCACAAAAAAAGCTAGGGAGTCCGGGTGCCGGTGGCTCACACCTGTAATCCTAGCTACTCAGGAGGCTGAGGTCTGAGGATCACGGTTCAAAGCTAGCCCAGGCAGAAAAATTCATGTGACTCTTATTTCCAATTAACCATTAGAAAACCAGAAGTGGCGCTGTGGCTCAAGTGGTAGAGTGCTAGCCTTGAGCTGAAGAGCTCAGGGACAACACCCAGGCCAGAATTCAAGCCCCAAGATGAGCATAAAAAGAAAAACAAGAAAAAATAAAAAGATCAGTATCATTAGTAGACTCAGTATGAGTTAAGGGACTTTTACATAGAGTGCACAGGATGTCTACTTCAGCAGAACTGGGACTCCAACAGACTTCTGAATCCAAAAAGAGAACCTGGCTTGGTTAATGAATTCAAATGTTCTATCTATTTCATTCTATCTTGAAGTGAGGCCACCAGATATGGTCCCTTGTTCCCATCTTGTGCATGTTAATGCAGCCTTGCAGTAGTCTGTCCTTCCTGTTTTCTCTTGAGTGACTAAAAGGAGACATCACTGCTCCTCTTTAAAGCTAAAGTGTATGCTGGTATTAATCCCTCCTCTCTGACTCTCAGCTCTTATTGCCCTTGTCTTTGCCTCCATTCTCTTTGTCTACAAGTATATAGAACTCTGCCTTATGTAGACAAATAGTGTTTTTTAACCTATTTCTTCTTTATTCCCTCGCTTTTCAGAAACAGCAGTCTCTATGTGCACATTTCCAACACCCATCCCTGTTCCACATGGCCCCAACTATGTTAGTCATGGTTCTAGGCTGGTTAATTCTTTTAAGGAGACCACCTTAATTCAGGCCTTGATTACTCACATATGATAATATATAGGGATGAAGTATATGCATCTAACATTCATATATTGAAGCACCCCAGAATATGACCGGGTTTGAAGACAGTCTTTGACCAGGAATTTAAAGTTCTGTGAGGTCATAACAGTCATAACAGACTTGCACAATGGGAAGACCAGGTGTGCACATAGAGAAAGTAGTAAGCTGCTTGCAAACCAACAAGAGAGGCCTCAGAAGAAATTAGCCCTATCAACACCTTGATCCTGGAAGTCCCGCCTCCAGAAGTGCAGTCATGTACTTCTCTTATGTCAGCTACCCATTGGACACGTTGTCATGATGACCCTAGCAAATTGGTACAGCTTAAAAGCTGTAATTAGCTTCTTATTCCTTTCCCAGGCTTCTAGCTTCATCCCTTTTGATACCAACATCATTCGATCTGTTCAAGGATCGAAATTTTTTTGTTAAATCCATGCATTGACCATATATGGTGGTCCTCTTTAAAATGTTGGAGGGTTGCCATTTATCTGAATAAAAAATGTTAAAAGCCTCCTCTTGCCGGGCGCTGGTGGCTTACGCCTGTAATCCTAGCTACTCAGGAGGCTGAGATCTGAGGATTGCGGTTCAAAGCCAGCTCGGGCAGGAAAGACCGTGAGACTCCTATCTCCAATAAACCACCAGAAAACCGGAAGTGGCGCTGTAGCTTAAATGGTAGAGCGCTGGCCTTGAGCTGAAGAGGTGAGGGACAGCTCCCAGGCCCAGAGTTCAAGCCCCACGACCGACAAAAAAAAAAAAAGCCTCCTCTTAATACATAAGGCTGCTCCCATGATTTTCTTTCCATCACTTACCAGCCTTTTCCTTAATTTCCTACCTGAATTTTCTGATTTTTTTTCAACTGAACTTTTGCTTTTTTGGCTTGTGTTCCATCCCATCCGTGCTAACCCTTGGCATCTCCATTTGTAGAATTTCTGTCCACATACTAAAGCCAAGGGCAAATGGCATACACACAAAGTCTTTCCTTAATGTCTCTTTTAAATTACATAGAAAATAGTATTATTCTGCTCATGGAAAGCATAGCCATTTTACCTTTTATATTTATGCCAGTACTTGGCTTTGAATTGGGCCTCATATTCTCATGCTCACAATTGGCTCTCCACTACTTGAGGCATACCTTCACTTCTTGCTTGTTATTGGTTTATTGGAGAGAAGAGTTGAGATTCAAATTCAGTCTCGGCAGACAAGTCTGAGGGACTCTTCTCTCCAATAAACCAAGCCACCAGGTGTGAGCCACCAGTACCTTAATTTTATGATTTTGTATGTCACTGGATAAAACTTAACCTTTCAAATGAAATCTAATCACTGTGAGGGAAACAATATTTTATGCTTTTGTATTCTTTCTGTCTCTGGACAGAATACTTTATACATAACAGGGGATATGTGATTATTAGTAATAAGTTAACAAAAATCCAAATACAGATTAAAGTCAATACCTACGTTCACTGCCCTTGTTGACGTTCTGCAGGTCGGGACAGTCAATACCTATTTTTTTCCTTTTTAAAAGTAATAAAAGTCATATCTGGAAAGGTGTAAAAAATGTAGAATTGAGTTCAACATTCTACAATAGACCTTACTTATTTTTAGGAACTCATTGTCTTTTTTATTTATCTGACTCCATATGTTCACCTATGGATAGTTTTGTTTTTAGCCTAGTTATAAAAAAAGTATTGGTATAGTGTATTGCTCTACATCATTTGGATTCTCACTTAATTACTTTTGTAATATATTCATTGCCATTTTTTGAAGCAGTTCCTGGGTAACTTCCATGATTGAGTGTATTCATTTTGTGAAGATTGGAAAAGTGGATAGCAAACCACTTTTATTATATGTGTTATTAAAGAAAGCATACAGTTGCTTTATCATTTTTTTTATTCAAAGAGAATTTCCTTTTGTTTATAGTTTTGCTGAATAATTCTCTTCCCCGACCCTGATGACTCTCTGGAACAGCTAAAGCCCTTGGCAGCGCTTGCTGGCTAGACAAATAGATCACTCCAATTGGCAAAATATCACAGAGGGGCAGGTCCAGGTTTGAAAATAGGGCAATTAGCTCACAGCATGAGAAGGTATGTCAGGTGTTCCTGAATCCCAGTGACAGATAATAGTTGCTTAAGCCAGGTTTCATACCACGGGCTGACCAGAGCCACACAGAATTCTCCCCTGCTGTTCTCTACCATTGATGGACATGTCTGAGCTAAATTCCATTGCTCACCCCAAGAGAATTTGCCAGGGAATTGCAGATATGTGTGCATGCATGCATATGTGTGTGTGTAATATGCACATATGTATACATGCACGTATGTGCATATGGAATCAAATATTCATTTCCTCTTGCTTCTTATATTGTTCTAATAATTCTGCTAGACAAATCATATGCTAACTCTTTGGGAAAATTCATCAGAGTAAGTAGTTGATATGCATTTCCAGAAGCCCCTTCCTTTGGAGAATTGCTGCTGTTTCTGGTGGGAACACCCACTATAATTCCCCAACATCTGACTGGAAAGCCATGACATTAGCCTTCTGCCCAATGATGGGCCAAAGCAGGGAGCAGGTCAGCATGGTGGGCCAATAAGAGCCTTTCCCTGGGAGTTGTGTGTACTGGAGCCAAAACAAGAGGTTCTCTCCCTTCTAGGTTTGCTGCTTTTGACATAGACCTGATGCAGCAGCTGCCCATGCCAAGTAGCTGTAATCTATCTGAATGAGAAGGAAAAGAGAAACCAACTTATCAAGAAAAGCAAAAGTGCACTGGGGCAGGGAATGGGGGCATTTGGACCTCCTCTAACATCTTCATTCCCTTCCCCAATCTTCCCCATCTCTTGGTAACATTTCCTCCTTTATTCATTCATGCATTATGCTCTGGAGGTGAAGACAGTGCAGTGACGGATGGTGAAAAGGTAGGACACTGCCCGTGGCTATTGCCTCTCTGCCTTTCTAAGCTCCAGTGTTTGGATATTCCAGGGAAGGTTGATAAGACAGAGAAGTTACATGTAGTCATGTGGTGTCTTGGGTCAATCTCATATGAGCTCAGACACCCAATGGAGTGGCCACAGTGGTTGAGTAGCTCTCCAGCTCTTAGTTTCTTTTCCCTAGCTTCAGTCCAGTCAAGGAGCTTTAATAAAACAGAATTACCAAGAATAATCTGAACCTCTCTGATTGTGTCATTCTACCAACCTGTTCTGTCTGTCCATTGGTGTTGGTGGACTGTGGAGAGAGGGAGTCAGGAAGGGCCAGTAGAATCACTGAGGGCTTCCTGGTGGTGGCAGTGGCCCTTCATCAAGGATGACCTTGACAGGATGGCTCAAGTCTATAGGACAATGGAAATTCATGCCTTTCAATGGCAGGATAAAGTTATTATTCTCTTCATTCTTTGTGGGTGTAGAATAGCTGGAAGTATGTGCTTCCTGCTTTTCTGGAAGGGTTTTCTTTTGGCCTTAATGTTTAGTTGCTGTAGTAATGGTTGAGATCATTGCAAAAGCACAGGGCCATCTACACGACTCGTGGCTTTGTCTATACAGAAGCACTGAGCTCTCAGCACCACAGAAGACAATCTGTCTCCACAGTGAGGCCGGATGAAGGAACATTACTGCTTGTTCTACCTCCCTCACTGTGTTCTGATGACCTGTCAACAGACTTGGTTATCGCATAGATTATGTGGTAAGGACACAGAAAGGCAAGTGCCTTGACCATATGCTAATCTGTATCAGCTTAGAATCTCAGCCCTGGCAGCACAGTGTGCTACCCAAGCAAGGACCATCATCTTGACCGCTTGCTCTCAATTCAGGGATTCAGCGTGCTGTTTGCTCAGAAACTCCGGGACCAGATGGACTTGGGGGGCTCATCCAGACTGCTGCTCTGGACAAACAGCCACCAGATGTTTTAACTTTTCAGCCTTAACATGGAAAGAACTTAATCAAGAAATTATGCATGAGACAAAATGGTAAACTATTTGTTTAGCCTACTGTACTTTATAAACCTATTTTACATTTATAGATCCATGAGGTAATGCCTATTTAAGATAGATTAAAATGTTAAAAAAAAAAGATAACCAAGAGGGAGAGAGGGAAAAGAAGGAGAGGAAAGAAACATGTCTTTTGTGAGAATTACTGGACAAAGTCTTAGGGACTAAATTCCATTATCAGGGACTCCTGGAATCAGAGCTGATGTGATTGCTGACTTCCTTTTGAGTCTCACATCTTGAGGGAAAAAAATGTGAACAGCTTTTTTAAGTTATCTTTTAGTCCAAAGGGTTTTGGTTTGATGACGATGTATCTTGATCCGTGTCACCCCTTCCAACATTTTCTTCCTACCTCTATCCCAATATCAACCCTCCCCTTGAGTTACCCGATTCCATTTTCACATATGGATATTGACTGTTAGAACTCTGTTCACTCACCCATTCATCTTTCACTTGTGAATAGTTTTAAAGAAATGCATTTCCATTCCAGAGATGAATATGAAATTTCCACAACATGGCTTGACTCTTAGTGAATGTCCCCATAAGGAGGGAGAAGAACCTCCCCTTGTTGCTGATGTGCCTTTCTTGTCTCTTATCAACCACAAAAGTAGCCACAAAGTAGTCTCTTCAATTGCCCCTTGTGTATTAATGGTAGCAAAAGGATGCTTTAATTCTAGACCAACGCCAAGAGGCTTTTGAATCTATCAGTATCTGTCCAAATGGAGGTTGAGTCACCAAGAAAAGTAGTGAATGCCACCTCTTGAGATGGAAAGGTTGTGGCCACGAGACTCATGGCTCGTGGGAGTGAGAGCATAGCACACTCATGACAAGGGAGAAGGGAAATGAAGCTTCCAAGCTTCTAGTCTGTGAAACTTGAGAAGGAAATGCATGGTCAACAGGGAACACTCAAGACAGACTCTACTGTAAACATTCCTAGCTCCCTTAGCAACCATTTCTCTTTTTGTCCTCCAGCCCCAAGAAAGTTCTGATGGGTGCTAACCATTGTTACCTATCCTCCAATGCATTTTCAAGGAAAGAAAAAAAAAAGCTGGCCAAGGTATCTTCTTCCATTCACTTCCATTTTCTCACCTCTGGGCCTAAACCTTTCCAATTTCTTCCACCTGTACTTCTCTTGAGTTTAAAAAAAATCAAAACATGAGTATGGGCCTATGTGTGAAATTTATGAAGTCTGACAGTCGGTCTGCAACTGTTATCAGGAATGCTGTATAGTAGTTATGTCTGGCTTAAAAGCCCATTCACTCAACGTATATCTACATTGAACAAAAGACTCCATAGAATATTTTGACATGCTTCCTCCCCTTGGATCTGACTTGTGTGAAAAGTAAATGTGCATTGAGGAAATGTTGAGATGTTATGGTGGGAGGTGAGTTTGAGAAGACAGATTGAGGACATTTTATATGAATCTTCTCACAAAAGAAAGGGAAGAAGTTGTGTTACCGTGAGACTCTTCGTGAAACATCATGCCTTACTGGTGAAATTTGAGAAAGAAAATTGAAGGAGAAATTCTGCTGGGAGCCACGTGAATGGGCATGGGTACTTCAGTCTCCGTGGCTTTTCCATTGAATCAGTTGAAGCCCATGGAATGTGAGTAGCTCTGACTGAGCCAATGACTCAGTCATGGATTGTCTCTGGGCTTTCAAACTGCCCTCGGCCTTGGCTGGACTCTCCAAGGTGGGGATGAACAGAGCCACATCTTTGCAAAATGTTCAGCCTTTACCAGGTTCTGCCAGTAAGGGGCCAGAAGGCCTGGGGGGGAGGAGGCGCCTGAGGACACATTGGCAGCACTTTATCCTGTAGGGGCAACAATAAGTCCCCCCCCCCCGCAGCTCTAGCTGCTCATATCCACTCAGAACCAACCCCAACTGAGCACCTTTCAGGACCCCCTGAAGTTTTAGGTTCTGGTATGTGCTACCCATTTACCACCTCGCAGCCTCTTGCTTGGCTTGCTTGCTTTGCTTGGTGCTTCACCACTTGAGCCAAACCTGCAGCCTGGCTTTTTGCTGGTTTGTTGAGGATGGAGTTTCCCAAACTTTTCTGCCCACATTGGCGTCTAACCTTGATCCTCCAGATTTCAGCTTCCTGAGTAACTAGGGTTACGGGTTTGAGCCACTGCTGCCCGGCTTCCTCTTTTTTATTTTTGCTGGTTGTGGGGCCTGAACTCTGGGTCTGGGCGCTGTCCTTCAGCTTTCAGCTCAAGGCTAGAACTCTACCACCTGACCCACAGCGTCACTTCTGGCTTTTTCTGCTTATGTGGTGCTGAGGAATTGAACCCAGGTCCTCATGCATGCAAGGCAAGCACTCTACCACTGAGCCACCTTCCCAGCTCTTCTTTTCCTCTTTTAAACGTCCTAGTTAGCAGTTCATTGCAGTTTACAATTCTTTATATTAAAGTCTTTCTCTTCAGAAAGGGGGTGTGGTGTCTTGGGCTGGCTCTTGATGAACATCAAGAACAAGATTGGATTTGGGAGAATATAGAAGATTTTTTAATTATATTTGAAGGTTGGATGCATAGATGAGTGAACAAATGAATGAGCCAGTGCTCTCCATGATTTGGGGAGGCTGCTGAGGCTTTTCTTTTTTGTTTTTGTTTTGTTTTGTGCTCTCAGCAGGAGTGAGCAGAAGGGCCTCCACCATGCAGGAAAGCCAGCAGCCTGCCCAGGATTCAGCCTTGTTGTTCTGACTTCTGAGTCTCTATCCTCTGAGCTCTGTTTGCCTGTGTAGCAACAGTCTCTGTCCTCTGCCTCAGGCCAGCCATGTCCTTGTATCTATATGAGACCCCTGGGAGCCACCAGGAAGGGCATGAGCTATGCAGGAGAAACTGAGCTTGATGGTGGCTATCAGCTTTTAGCTTGTAACTCTCAAATCCAGGCCCATCTCCAAATCCCAGGAAGGGGGAGAAATCCCAGCTGCGGGAGAAGTCAGGTTGTCTATTAACCAATTGAAGTCACCCAGTAGGAGGCAAATGTTCATGATTAGAGAAAATGGAGTACATTTCTAGCTTGGCAGAGAAAAAAAGAAAGTATAAATAAGTTTTTAATATACCTGAAATTTGCTTTTTACTACTTTACCTGGGAGCGGGAATCCTAATGCCAGAGCGCCACCTGCTGTCCACTTTGAGTAGACAGTGTTTCAAGCAGGACCGAGGGACAAGCATATGCCTCAGTCATTTAGTGTCCTCAAGATGTTTGGCTCTGTAAAGAGCAGGCAGAGCTCCCTCAAGACTGGAGGAATCTTGGGGAGGTGTGGATATGTCCAGCTGGGCTTGAAAAAGAGTCCTCAGCAGAAGAGCTGAACTATGCCACTTTTCCAGGCAAAACACTTGGCAGCTGAAACCGAAACTCAGTCGTTGATGTGTGGAAATGGCTGCAGATGAAATAAAATGAGATTCCAGAAATTCATTCCGTGGGCTCATTGAATCAGGAGGCTTGGAGCAAGTCTTAGAATATCCTTCATGAGAGACCTCACTTATGAGAGTCATGTTAAGATACTGAGAAGCACAAGAGTTGGTGGTGACTGTGGTAAAGGTAGTGGTGATTATATTGATGATGGTGATGGTGATGATGGTGGTGGTGGTGACAGTGCTGTGTTAACCCTCTCGCTGATGGATTGGGACACATTTTCCCAGTGGATTTTTTGTACGTTTTTTTATTGTAAAAATGTTGTACAGTGTGGTTACAGTTACATGAGCAAGGTGATGAGTACATTTCTTATCAAGCATTGTTGCCTCCTCCTTTGTTTTCCCCCTAGGATCCCTTCCTTCCCATCTCCACAACTACTCTCCTCCCCTGCCCCCCCAAGTTGTAAAGTTCATTTTCAACATAGTGCAACATAGTGTTTTGTACATCTCATTGTTACAATGTGTCAACCTGTATCCTTATTTCCCTTCCCCTGTATCCTTATTTTCCCTTCTCCTCCCTGAATTAGAGAAGTGTATAAACAAGATGTAGGGCACCGACATCAAATACAGTGAAAATAGGGGTTATACCATGGGGGAGGAACATACAAAGAAACAAAAAAAATCACATGGTACATTATAACTACGTTAGAGACAATAGCAAGAAAGAAAAAAGATATCTGTGACCCTATCTTGGCGTTCATTTTGCTTAACATCATCTTATATGGTCATATGTACATAACTTTTGACCATTTCTGCTTGTCTTACACATGTATTAGTTATTGCAAATAAGGGAAACCATGGGACCTATGTTTCTTTGGGCTTGGCTTACTTCACTTAATATAATTTTTTCCAAGTCTTTCCATTTCCTAACAAATGGGGCAATGTCATTCTTTCTGATGGAGACATTCATCTACTGAGGAGCATCTGGGTTGGTTCCATATCTTAGCTATGATAAATAATGCTACAATAAACATAGATATTCTGCTAGCCTTAGTATGGCCTTGTTTGTGATCATTTGGGTAAATGCCCAAAAGTGGGATTACTGGGTTATAGGGGAGCTCTATGTGGAGTCTTTTGAGGAACCTTCATACTACTTTCCAAAGTGGTTGAACAAGTTTACACTCCCACCAACAATGTTGTAGGGTTCCCTTCTGTCCACATCCCCTCCAATTAGAGTTCTTGATTATAGCCATTCTAATTGGGGTGAGGTGGAATCTCAATGTTATTTTGATTTGCATTTCTTTTATGGCTAGAGAGGTTGAGCATTTCTTCATGTGTCTATTGGCCATTCTTATTTCCTCTTCAGAGAAGTTTCTCTTTAAGTCTTTAGCCCACATTTATCAGGCGGTTGTTTTCTTTGAGGATTTGTTTTTGGGGGATTTAAGTTTTTGAGTTCCGGGTATATTTTAGATATGAAACCCTTGTCCGTTGTATGGCTAGTGAAGATCTTCTCCCAATCCGTGGGCTTTCTATTGATCTTGCTAGCTATGTCCTTTGCCATGCAGAAGCTCTGCAACTTCATGCAATCCCATTTGTACAACCTTTCTTTGATTTCTTGTGTTTCTGTGTCTCTATTAAGAAAATATCAGCCTGTGCCAAGGAGACCTAGGGTTTCTCCTATTCCATTCTGTAATGTTTTCAGAGTATCTGCTTTGACTCCGAGGTCTTTGATCCGTTTGGAGTTGATTCTGGTGCAAGGTGATATATAAGGATCTAGCTTTAGTTTTCTACAGGTGAATAACCGATTTTGCCAGCACCATTTACTGAAGAGGCTGTCTTTCTTCCATTCTATTTTTTAGCTCCCTTATCAAGGTTAGGTATCTATAGGTCTGTGAGTTCATTTCTGGGTTTTCAGTTCTCTTCCATTCCCAATGGATTTTTGACCCACTCTCTCAACATTCAAAATTCTTTGAAGTAAAAATCAAAGTTAAAGTTAACAAGCAAATACAACCAAAGAGAAATAAGTGGGGGCTCACACATGTTACTCCAATGAGCAAAGAATTTCCAATTCAATTTTCTCCTGAAACAAGTTTTGGAAGTGGGGAGAGGGGGGAATGAGTATACAGGGCTGTGCCTGGCATGATGGAATTAGAGGTGAAAACCCAGAAAGAAACGTGACAGTGGGGTTTAATTCAGGAGGCCAAAGGAACTTCAAAAGGCAAAGTCAGCCTCATCACAGTATCTCTTATGGCTGATCTCAGACAGATGCATACAAAGGTAGAGTTCACCTCTTCAGGCTTCTGCCCTCCAGACTGGAAAGGCATGAGGACGGATACATCAGAGCCACAGCCCTGCTTGCAAGCCATCTAGAGACTCTCTGAGAGGATGATGGATATCATGGCTTCTGTTGTAACAGGGTTTTCTCCTGTTACTTGTTCTTTTCCAGTTTCTACTGCTATGTCTTTATTTTTTGTGGAACTTAATGTAACAGCTTTGGGGTGGATGTATGTCTTATCTGCTGTCCCATACAAATTCCCCCATCACGGACCAAGAATTCATGCCATCTCTCTCTATTTGCTATAAAATTCATCTTGACTCTCTAATAACTGGCACATGAGGAGAATCAAGTGACTTTCACAGCGAGCCTGACGAGATCCTGAGTGCCTCTGAATCATCCATGATTGGATTATGCCCAGTGAAATTTTAGCATCAAGAATATTTCACTGCATTTTAATTTCCTAAAATTGAACATTCACATTGCTAATTGTGACATTTGGTGCCTCACTGTCAGCAAAGGTCTCAGTTGATCAGAATTACTGTTCTAAGAGTACTTTACGCATCATTTGCAATGGAAGCAAATGAAGTCAAATTAGTTTCTCTGCTGACATAACATTTCATTTCAATAATAATTGAAGGCTTCTGGGGCAAGAGAAATGTACCTTAAGGTAAATTCCAACCAACATTAAATGATATCAAGGCACTAGCTATTTTCCTGACATTAGTGACATTGGCATTGCACTATCGTGGAGAATCTGCAACACCCTAGATTTCATAGCCAGCATCAGCCTCGTGAGGGAAAGAGAAAAAACAAGATGCAGTTCTGTTTCCTTCAAATACTTTGTCAAAAGAAAATTGTCTCCTCAATTAAAAAAATTGAGTTTTATCAGTTATAACTGTGAGCCAGTACTCATAGTTTATTTTTCTTCCTTCTCTTTTTTTCTTCCTTCTTTCCTTTCTTCTTTCTTTTCTTTTTCTTTCTTTCTTCTTTTTCTCTTTCCTTCCTTCTGTTTCTCTCTCCTTCCCTCTCTTTCTTTCTCTCTCTCCTCCTTCCTTCCCTCCCTCCCTCCCTCCCTCCCTCCCTCTTTCTTTCGTTCGTTCGTTCTTCCTTTCTTTCCTTCTTTCTCTCTTTCTTCCTTTCTTCCTTTCTTCCTCTCTTCCTTTCTTCTGCTGATACCAAGGCTTGAATTCAGAGCCTCATTTTCTCATTAAGTTTTCTCACTCATGGCTGATACTCTGTTGAGCCATACCTCCAATTTTAGGGTTTTAGGTTAATTGAATATAAGAGTCTCACAGAACTCTCTGCCTGGGATGGCTTTGAACCATTATCTTCAGATCTCAGCCTCCTAAGTAGATAGGATTACATGCATATGAGCTACCAGAGCCACACTGTAGTTCTTTTAAAATGAAATAATATTGGAAAATGAAAGTATCACATGGGATATGTAAAGTGTTACTTTGTGAAATTTTTATATAAATTGTGTATGGATTGTTTTGTTGTTGTATCCTTTGGGGTTTTATTTTTGTGTATTTGTTTTTAGCATGAGTTGTATCCAAAAATTATGAAAGTCTTTAAATTAGGAGTCCTGAACCGATTTTTTTGAGAACTAAAAT
The DNA here is from genome assembly GCF_000151885.1 of Dipodomys ordii. Classification (NCBI taxonomy): domain Eukaryota; kingdom Metazoa; phylum Chordata; class Mammalia; order Rodentia; family Heteromyidae; genus Dipodomys; species Dipodomys ordii. The sequence continues at coordinate 4,151,667 of NW_012267316.1, read as the reverse complement.
AAAAATGGAGAGCTATATCCTCCCTCCGCTCCCCCCAAAAATGGTTTTTAAAATCAAAATAAAAATTCGTCACTGTTTGCAAGTACTGCACTCCATATACTGTCTATACCACTCACCTGGATTTTTCCCCCCACAATAGTAATTCTGTCAGAAATAATATATGATGTTTATAAAACAAAGTAAGAAAAGGAATACCCACAGATGCATTCAGCTATGCCCCTGCTCCCATGTTGATTTTCTTCTCTCCAGGGAGGATGTGGGGTCTGAGGAGAGGCTGGCCTTCATTCTCTGCCACATCCTCAGGGAGGAGAAGCACATAAGTGTTCAGTAATTATTTGTTGATCTAGGGTTACTGGCTGAACACCTTTATGTGAGTATGTATTTTGATTTTTTTGTACCGGGTTTCTTTTCCCATTTTAAGAAAATCTGGGTGCTTCTGATTTATGCAAAGTAATTACTGAAACTTAGAAGGTACCTTAATGAGCATCCATGATACATTTGTAAAAATGAAACGTTTTGTAAGCGATGGCTGTCTTCCTAATTCATTCATTTCCTACCAAATTATGTGTCTCACATTATTAAACACATCCCTTAGGCAACTATCTTTTATTTTCTAGTCATGGCAGCCTTTATCCATTAAGATATATACGCTCCAGAAGCCATTCATTTGAAACAGGTCAGGTTCTGGATGTTTTTGTTAATTGATTACGGTGCAGCCATTTATTAAGTGAATACCATGTGCCAGAAAAGTGCCAGAACTTCCACATGTTTAATTTTAACAATGAAACCTCAAAATAAATGTAATTCTCACTTGTCAGATAAGAAACCTGAGCCTCTGAGCAACTAATTAGTGACTCTAAAGATTAACATTGAATACATGATTCCAAGAGTCAAATTCTTCTAATTTCCCAATCCAGGACTTTCCATGTCTGGCTCAGGTACACTCTTAATAATATGAGATAGCATACTAGCAAGCTGTTTTATTTTCTCACATAAAAATAGTACAAACAATATTATTTTAATCAACCAGCGATAGTGATTTACCAGTGAATATGACACTTTCTACCATTGTTATATGTAAATATTGACCTATGATTCATGATCATAAGTAGGCAGGGCAAGGTAGCATAGGGTGCTAGGAATTTGGGGTACCATGACCCCAGGGGTATGAGAGGATTATAGGTGCTGACTTTGAGATGCAAAGGTTTGAGGTGCTATGAATTTAAGGGTGCAGTGAGTTCAGGGGTGCTATAAGATTGGAATGCTGACTTAGGGGTACATGGGTAAGAATGTTATAAATGTAGAGTATAATGAACTCATGGGTACTATAACACTTGGAATATAAAGAAATTTGGGTATCATGTAATTTAGGGGTACAATGGGTTAAGGGGAGAAGCAGGGTGTTGGCCTAGGGGTACTATGAGCTGAGAGTTACTATGAGCTTCAAGGATGCTTTGAGCTTAGAGATGCTGTGATATCAGAATTCTATAAGCTCAAAGGTCCTATGAACTTAGGACTACAATGAGTTCAGGGGGTGTAGTGAGCTCTAGCTGCTATGAATCCTTGACAAGAAGACATTATGGCATTCATGAGCCCTAGGCAGTTTTACTATTGGTAACTCTTCCTTCATTTAAAAATATTTAAAATTGAATTGTAAAACTGAGTTGTGACAGAAATGACTATAATACATGTTGGATTCACATTGTATTTGTTGTTTTTATTTCTTCCCTCCTTATCTCCTTCTCCTCTCCTCTACCACTTCCTCTCCTCCCCTCCTTTCCATTTCCCCTTCCTTCTTCCTTTCTTTTTCTGTTTCTTCTCCCTCTCCCTCCCTCCATCCCTTTCTCTCTTTCCCTCTTTCTTTTGCTGTCTCTCTTGTTCTCTCTTGCTGTCTTTCAAAGTCTCATGATGAAAGCCAGATGAGCCTCAAACTTGTAATTCTTTCTCCTTTGCATTCTGAGTGCTCCAGTGCTATAATTACAGGTCTGTGTCATTACCTTTGATTTTTTTTTAAAAATTAAGTTTTTTTATTGTGAAAATACTGTACAAAGGGGTTACAATCACATGAGCAAGGTAATGAGTACATTTCTTATTAAGCATTGTTGCCTCCTCCTTTGTTTTTCCCCTACCATCCCTTCCCTCTCAGCTCTCCACAACTACATTCCCACCTCACCCCCCCCCCCACCTAAATTGTAAAGTTCATTTTTTGACATAGCATTTTGTACATCTCATTGTTGCAATTTTATTTCTTATTTTAAAGAAATTATAAGTTAAGTGGCTGGGAAGGTGGCTCACTGGTAGAGTGCCTTGCATGCATGAAGCCCTGGGTTCGATTCCTCAGCACCACAGAAGCAGAAAAAGCTGAAAGTGGCTCTGTGGCTTAAGTGGCAGAGCGCTAGCCCTGAGCTGAAGAGCTGAGGGACAGAGCCCAGGCCCAGAGTTCAGGCCTCAAGACTGACAAAAAAGAAAAGAAAAAGAAATGATAAGTTAAATATTTTCATAGGCCTTTAAAACGACTACAATCACTCAGGTTTGTGTCTACTGTGCCTGCAGTCGGTCAGCATGGGCAGGGGCTGGGCAGTGTCCCTCACCTCCCATTTAAGGAAGTTATTCATCCAAATCACAGACCCATTCAGAGGAAATGTCATTGGAAGAATTGACCTTGGGTTAGCACCTTCTACCCAGTTGAAATTGACAAGTAAATGCCTATGACCACGTTCCCTGAGGGCAAGAGGGAATGCAGAAGACAGAGGCTGAGCCCAGGGAGGGTCCTGACCAGCCTGTCCGTCTTTGGGAAGATGCTATCCACTCATCCTCTCAGAGCTGTACCTGGGATTTGCCTATGTGATGTCCTGGACTTCTATCTACATATCTGGTCCAGTCTTCTTGCTCTCCCTCCCCATTTTTCTTTTCCACTCCCTTTCTCTGCCCCTCTTCCTCTTCCTCCTTCTCTTGCTGTTCTATTGTTTGTATTTTCTACGTGTCAAAGCCCTGCATGTTTCTATAGAAACCATCATATCCTGCTTCATTTCCGTTCCGTCTAGCAGCCTGTAGCACAGAGTCAGAGTCACACTGTATTAACACTGGGGTTCACAGTATTTTCTTTGTCCTTAAAAACTGTACTTCTTTGTATGCTTCTTTGTTAAGATGGTATTTTAAGTCTTTTATTAATGTACCTGGTTATATCTGCTTAGGTATTTTACTAAGATTTAGAAGTCATAACCTATTGTACCTCTATCAAGAGCTTACCTTTAACTCTAAATAGATTCATTCACATATATTTCCCTAACTACAAGCCATTGGAGTTCCATGTAGAAGGAAATATGTAGCATTGCCTTAAGTCAATGTCATTTGCCATATTTCAGGCTTCATTAATGAAATCTGGAGTGGGAGAGTTTAGAGTAACTTGCTCATATTAAATTACTATTTTTTCTGTTAAGTATAGTTTGATAGTAAATTTGAAGCTTTCAGGCTAAATTCCTATCAAACTTATATTTTTATCTTATATTTTGTAGATTTCATTGTTTACCACTACTCTTTGAGGAGTTTTCTTTATTTTACTAACACATTTTAGTTATATATATTGGAGCAAACAAAGTAGAATTGTTTATAGTACAGTGTGGAATGATTAAATCAAGCTAAATATACATACTGATCACCTGAAATACTTAACATTTTGTCCTCAGAAGATTTTAAATTTACTCTGAGTAAAGTTTAATGTAGAACAGTTATTCATCATGCTTTGACAGTGAAAAAAATCAAATCTATTTCTTCTATCCAAGAAAACAATTAGTCTTATAAAGAAATAAAGCCAGGTGCCATTGGTTTACTGTAATCCTAGATACTCAGGAAGCTGAGATCTGAGGATCAAGGCCGGATGCCAGCCCAGGTAGAAAAGTCTGTGAGATTCTATCTTCAGTTAACCAGAAAAAAAAGCTGACATGGAATCATAGCTCAAATGGTTGAGCACTAGCTGTGAGTGAAGAAGCCACGTGAGAAGGAGAGGCCATGATTCACGCCCCCGTAGCACACACAAAGAACAAACAATAAGCCCAGTAGCACACACAAAGAACAAACAGTAAGCAGGGAATGGTAATAGACATTTTTCAATAACTCAGAAAAGGGGCTGGGAAGGTGGCTCAGTGGTAGAGCGCTTGCCTTGCATGCATGAAGCCTTGGGTTTGATTCCTTAGCACCACATAAGCAGAAAAAAAAGCCGGAAGTGGCATTGTGGCTCAAGTGGTAGAGTGCTAGCCTTGAGCTGAAGAGCTGAGGGACAGCGCACAGGCCCAGAGTTCAGGCCCCACAACCGGACCCCCCCCAAAAAAAACCAAAAAAAACAAAAACTCAGAAAAATGACTAGAAGGTTATTAAAAACTATTCAGTATTACTAATCGTAAGAGAGATGTAAATTAAAAGCACAATGAGATACCACTCCACACCTATTAGGACAGTTATTATGAAAAAGATAAACAATAACAAATACTGTCAATAATGTAAGAGAAAAATGAACCCATGTACATGGTTAGAGGGAATATAAATCAGTGCAGTCACTATGATCATATAGACATTCTTCAAAAAACTAAAAATAGAACTAACATATTATCGGGCTCTCTATGACTATATACCAAAAGATTTGGAATCTGTTTCTCAAAGAAATATCTGTACTCCATGTTTATTGTTATTCACAATAGCCAAATTATAGATCAACCTAAGAGTCCATCTGAAGATTAATGATGGAAAAATTATTGTATTCAGACACAGTGGAAAATTGTTCTGTCCAATAAAGAATATGCGACAATATGGATGGAATTAGAGAACATTATGTTGAAATAAGGTAAACACAGGAAGACAAATATCTTGTTTTTACTTCTATGTGCAATCTAAAACAGTTCTGAGAAGCAGAGTGAAAAGGTGTATGGTGTGTTAATTAATAGTCAAAAGGTACAAGCCTTAATTAGATAGCACCATTCAGTGATAATGATTAATTTCATGGTTGTCTAGACAACACCTAAAGCAATTTTTATGTGTGTGGTGCTGGAGATCAAACTGGGGGCCTTAGCTATGTTAGATAAGCACTTGGAATGAGCTATGTTCCCATCCTCTAGCTTTTTGAGGCTGTCTCCCGATATAGCCAAAGCTGGCCTGGGACCCTTGATCTATCTCTCAAGTGATTGTACCACAGTCACTCTCAACTCCTGAAACTCTTTCAACAACTCAGTGCGTCAATGCCTATTCTTTGAACCTTGTGTATTTGAGATTATCTTTATGTTGTCTTCGTGCAAAATAGAACTGAGTATATCTGTGGGAGATGCAATCCTTTCCTTCCAAATGGGAAATGTTCCTTCAACACATTCTGGTGTCTAATGGTTCTCTGAGGCTGTGCTCATTTCTGAACTTCTAAAAACAGTTAACTTCTTTTTTTTGGGGGGGGGCTGTCTGGTCGTGGAGCCTGAACTCTAGGCCTGGGCTCTGTCCCTCAGCTCTTCAGCTCAAGGCTAGCACTTGAGTCACAGCACCACTTCCAGCTTTTTTTCTTTTTGATAATGTGGTGCTGAGGAATCGAACCCAGGGCCTCATGCATGCAAGGCAAGCGCTCTACCACTGAGCCACCTTCCCAGCCCCTAAAAACAGTTAAGTTCTAAAGTTCTAAAACAACTAACCTGTTTTCTTTTTTTTCGTTTTCTTTCTTTTTTTTTTTTTTTTTTTTTGGTCATGGGGCCTGAACTCTGGGTCTGGGCTCTGTCCCTCAGCTTTCAGCTCAAGGCTAGAACTCTACCACCTGAGCCACAGCACCACTTCTGGCTTTTTCTGCTTATGTGGTGCTGAGGAATTGAATGAATTGAACCCAGGTACTCATGCATGCAAGGCAAGCACTCTACCACTGAGCCACCTTCCCAGCCCAGCTAACCTGTTTTCTACCAGAAGGCTTTTTTAAATGTTATTTTCCTGATCCTAGTAATTGGAAAACATCATAATGATATTTCACACCATTAATGCCTGATCTTGGTGGCCTCTTCCTAATTGCTCACTTAAGTCTTTCAACCCAGGAAATTTCCATCCCTTCATCCCCTAGCATGTCTGATTTTTATCCCAGGCAAAATAACAGTTCCATTTGTTTGGGCTTCTCCCTGGAGAACAGCCTAAACTTTCTGTCTGTCTGTCTCTCTGTCTTCTGTCTCTGTCTCTCTCCCTCCCTCCCTTTCCCTCTCTCGCTCCCTCTCTCTGTCCCTGTCTCTGTCTCTCTGTCTCTGTCTCTCTCTCCCTTGATCAAACGAAGGTTCACTATGTGACATGTTTTGTTCTAAAATTTTCACAGATATTTGTGGTAGGCCAAGAGAAATTAGTACTTGTTTTTCAGAGGAAAGACCCTTCAAGTTGACACACACATAAATGCTGGAGCTGAGTGCAAGTCCATGTAAGTACCCGACACTGGGCCCTTTCATCCCACACAATACTTTATTCCTTTTCTATCTACTCCCTTTCTCCCCACCTTTCTTGTGGCAATTCTTTTCTTCCTGCGCAAGTATCAGGTTTGTCTCCCTTACTACCCATCACATTCTCCGAGGGGATAATTCTGCTCTGCCTGCTGTCCATGTAGATTTGGAGTAATTTAGCAGCTTTTTCTATTTTCTTCATCCTTATTTCAGAAAAATCTCCCTTTCCTTCACATTCCATTTGCTTCTGCATCAGACAATTCTCTCTTGACAATTCTGTTCTTATTTCAAAATGGCCATGTGATTCCCACCTTACCACGGGTGCACATTTTTTTTCTAAAAATTTTTAGTGCTTTTTGTAGAAAAGTAAGGCTTCTAATGAAATGTTCACCCAAAGTTTGGCTTCATCTGGTTTGTGAGTTGTTTTTTGTTCAAAGATTCCCCTTCTTCTTGATTGCAGGGTTAAAATTACAGAGCTACATCCAGCACAACTGTGTGTCCATCCCTTCCCTGACCTTGTCCTTGAAACTTGCTCAGAACAAGGGACGTGCAGATCATTTCTCTGTTTTGTAGAGCAGATCTGATGGAGCCTACAGCTGGGATTCTCTTGTTCTTGAATCTGAATGCAGAGTATCTGCTCCATATGGAGACGGCACCGGAGCCCAGCAATCTGTGCCCGGGAAACCAAACAACCCGAGCTGGAATGGCCTCCATCACTAAGTCTAATGAGTAGCATTTGCTGGAGATCCCCTTCATCCTCCAGTAGAACTGGGTCTGGTTAGAAACACCTAGTTTTAGGTGAGGAGAGAGGTTCTATGATACGGCTGGTGGTACTTGTACTGTTTGTTATTTCGACAACCTTAGCAACCAAACCCTTTCAGGCAGTGATGAGCCCCCACTTAGAAATCAAGTCCCATTTTATTGTCAACTTCGGCTGCTCTTATTCAGCACTCTAGGACAAATGATGTGGTCTGACTGGTTAGGTCTCAGCTGCTGTCTCAGCTGTCATTTTCCTATGTGAGGCTGGGGCCCCCCATTTACAACCAACATCCCACGCCTGAACACCAACTTCTCAGCTCTTCCGTTTCCGTCTGCCTGGTATGAGGTGGCCCCTTTGGACCGGGTGTGAAGAAGCCAGACTATACCCTTCTAATGAATTGACCTGAAACTTGGGAGGGTAGCTAAGGGCTCATTCACCGTACCCTGGGCACACAGCACTTGGATTCCTTTTTTTTTTTTTCAAATTTTTTATTGTGATTAAGTGGTTACATAATTTCCCAAATTTCACAGTATTGTGGGATAGTGATGCTCAGTTAAAGTCACAAACACATTGTAACTTTCCTGGAGCAAATTGTCTATCACAGCTATAACATTTATGGGTTCTATGAGCTTTGCGATACAGTTATTTCTTCCACATTGGGTGATATGTACATTTCTTTTGTTTTGCATAGCATCAGCTGTTCCCTCTTTCCCACTTGTTCCCTCCCTCCCATCACTGCCATTGAGTTGCTTAGTTCATTTTGGTCAATGTCCAGTGCAATTGATGGGTCCTGCTGTTGTATGTTTCCCTCTGATTCCCTCTAGTTCTGTGTCGTCTTCCTGGTTCCCCTCCGGTGTACACGTATATACCATACATGTGATCAGCAGCATGGGGTTATTTAGTAGTGATTTGAACAGATGAGTGGAAGTTCTTTGTTTCTTAAGTCCTGTTAATTTTGTCATATCACCTAACATTTTGGATTTAACATCCACTTATCAGGGAGACCATGTACTGTTTGTCTCTTTGCTCTTGGCTTAAGCCTTGCTCAACATGATTTCTTCTAGCTCCATCCATTTCCCTGCAAATGCCATTATTTTGTCCTTTCTAATGGCTGCATAATATTCCATTGTGTATAGGTGCCACAATTTTTGGATCTATTCATCTGTGGTGGGACATCTGGGTTGTTTTCATATTCTGGATATTGTGAACAGTGCTGCAATAAACATGGAGGTGCACGTGTCCTTGTATACTGGTTCCTGTTGTTCAGGGTAGATGCCTAGAAGTGGTATGACTGGGTCATAAAGGAGTTCAATATTTAGCTTTCTGAAGACCCTCCAGACTGCTTTCCAAAGTGGTTGTATAAGTATACATTCCCACCGGCAGTGTAATAGGGTTCCTCTTTCTCCACATCCCCTCCAGCATTTGTCATTGGCTGACTTGAGGATATGGGACATTCTGACTGGAATAAAGTGGTATCTCATGGTTGTTTTTATTTGCATTTCCTTCACAACCAAGGATGGTGAACATTTCCTCGTGTGTTTCTTTGCCATTTTTATCTCTTCATCTGAGAAGTCTCTCTTTAGTTCCCTTGCCCATTTAGTAATTGGTTTGTTAGGTTTGGGAGGGATTAGTTTCTTGAGATCCCTGTATATACTGGATATTAACTGCTTGTCTGATATATTGCTGGTAAATATTTTTCCCAATTAGTTGGTTGTCTTTCTAGCTTAGTTGCGATAGCTTTAGCTGTGCAGAAGCTTTTTATTTTAAGGTAGTCCCATTTGTTGAGTCTCTCTCCAACTTGTTGTGACCCTGGGACTCTGTTCAGGAAGTTCCTTCCTGTGCCTATGAGTTCAAGTGTCTCTCCTACTCTGTCCTGCAGTAGTTTCAAAGATTCAGGTTTGATGTTAAGGCTTTAATCCATTTTGAGTTGATGTTGGTGCATGGTGATAGGCTGGGGTCCACTTTTAGTCTTCTGCATGTGGCAGCCCAGTTTTCCCAGCACCAGTGGTTGAAGAGGCTGTGTTTCTTCCGTTGTATGTATTTGGCTCCTTTGTCAAGTATCAGATGACTGTAGGCATGTGGATTTATTTCTGGATCTTCTATTCTAGTCCATTGGTCTTCGGGTCTGTTTTTGTGCAGTACCGTGCTGTCTTTGTTACTATGGCTCTATAGTAGAGTTTGAAGTTCGGCATGGATATCCCTCCCATGTTGTCTTTATTCCCTAGAATTGTTTTGGCTATTCTAGGTCTTTTGTTGTTCCATATGAATTTTTGGACTGTTTTCTGTATTTCAGAGATGTACATCATTGGAATTTTAATAGGAATTGCATTGAATTTGTATATTAATTTTAGCAGTATTGCCATTTTCACTATATTAAGTCTGCCTATCCAAGAGCATGGGAGGTCTTTCCATTTCCTAGTGTCTTCTGCAATTTCTTTCTTTAACTTTTTATAGTTTTCATTAAATAGTTCTTTTACATCTTTGGTTAGGTTAATTCCTAAATATTTTATTTTTTGGGAGGTTATTGCGAATGGGGTTGCTTCCTTTATTTCCCTCTCTTCTTGTACATTGTCAGTGTACAGGAAGGTGACTGATTTTTGTTGGTTGATTTTGTATCCTGCTTCTTTGCTGAAGTGATTTATGATTTCTAAGAGTTTGGGGATGGAATTTTTGGGAACGTGAAGGTATAGTATCATGTCATCTGCAAAAAGGGATAGTTTAACTTCTTCTTTCCCTATGCGGATGCCTTTAATGTCTTTTTCTTGCCTTATTGCCCTGGCTAAGGGTTCCAGGACTATACTGAAGAGGAGTGGAGACAGTGGGCATTCTTGCCTTGTTCCTGATTTTAGGAGAATTGGTTGTAGCTTTTCCCCATTAAGTATAATATTGGCTATTGGTCTGTCATAAACGGCTTTCATTGTTTTAAGAAATTTTCCTTCTATTTTCTCCAGAGCTTTTAGCATGAATGAATGTTGAATTTTATCAAAGGCCTTTTCTGGGTCTGTGGAGATAATCATGTGATTCTTGACCTTGGCTCTGTTGATGTGTTGGATTACATTTATTGACTTACGTGTGTTAAAACCATCCCTGCATCTCTGGGACGAAGCCTACCTGGTCATAGTGTATGATTTTTTTCATGTGTTTCTGGATTCTATTAGCTAGAATTTTGTTAAGGATCTTTGCATCTGTGTTCATCAAGGAAATTGGCCTGTAATTCTCTTTTATGGTTGGGTCTTTGCCTGGTTTGGGGATGAGTGTGATATTGGCATCATAGAATGAGTTTGGGATAGCTCCCTCCTTCTTTCTTTCTCTGAAGAGCTTGAGGAATATGGGTATTAGTTCTTCTTTAAAGGTCTTATAGAATTCTGTTGTGAATCCATCTGGTTCTGGGCTTTTTGTTGTTGTTGTTGGAAGACTTCTGATTGCTTCCTGTATCTCGTTGTAGGATATTGGCTTATTTAATTGATTTACTTCTTCTTTGCTCAGTTTGGGCAACTTGTATTTCTCTAAAAATGCATCCATTTCTGCCAGGTTTTCTTTCTTTAGAGAATATAACTTTTGAAAGCAGTCCGTTAAAATTGTTTGGATATCTTGGGTCTGTCTTGTGTTTTTCCCCGTGGCATCCCTAATCCTGTTAATATGGGTTTCCTCTCTTCTTTTTTTAATTAATCTTGCCAATGGTCCATCAATTTGTTCATTTTTTTCAAAGAATCAGCTTTTTGTTTGGTTAATTTTGGCTATTATTCTCCAATTCTCGATTTCATTAATCTCTGCTCTTAGTTTGGTTATCTGGCTCCGTCTAGTAACTTTAGGTTCCATTTTTTTCATGTTTTTCTAGCTGTTTTAATTGCAACATGAGATTATTTACTTGGTCTGTCTCTATTTTCTTGATGTGGGCACCAAGGGCAATAAATTTGCCCCTCAGGACTGCTTTTGCTGTGTCCCACAAGTTTCTTTACAAGGTGTTTTCATTATCATTAACTTGTAGGAATTTTTAATTTCTTCTTTGATCTCTTCCATTACCCAGGCATTGCTTAGAAGTGTGTTGTTTAATTTCCATGTATTTGAGTAATTTCTGTGGTATGCTTTGTTATTGAGAGCTAGCTTGATTCCACTGTGGTCAGATAGGATACAGGGGATTATGTTGATCCCTTTGTATTTGCTTAAGTTCCTTGCATGAAGTATGGTATGGTCTATTTTGGAGAAAGTTCCATGAGCTGCTGAGAAGAATGTGTACTGTGTTGTTTTAGGGTGAAATACTCTGTAGATGTCAGTTAGTTCCACTTGAAGTATGGCCTCACTTAATTCGGTAGCTTCTTTGCCAATCATCTGGTTGGTAGACCTGTCCTTTGGTGAGAGTGGGGTGTTAAAGTCTCCTAGTATTATCGTATTGGGATCTATTTTATTCTGTATGTTTGAGAGTATTTGCTTAACATATTTGGGTGCTCCAATGTTTGGGGAATATAAGTTGATGATAGTAATATCTTCTTCTTGGATTGTTCCCTGTATTAATATGTAGTATTCGTCCTTGTCTTTTTGTACTGATTTTAATGAAAAGTTTATTTTGTCAGATATCAGGATTGCTACACCTGCTTTCTTACTAGGGCTATTTGCTTAGTAGATCCTTTTCCAACCCTTTACCCTGAGTTTGTTTATATGTTTGGCTGAGAGATGGGTCTCCTGAAGGCAACAGATGGATGGGTCAGGTTTTCTGATCTAATCTGCAGTTCTTTTTCTTTTGATTGGTAAATTAAGCCTATTAATATTAAAAGATAGTATAGAGAGATGCATTGTGGTTGGTCCCTGTCATTCACTGTTTTCCTCAGTTTTTCTTCTTTACTTTCCTCCTGTGCTTGCTCAGTTAGACTTTGAGTAACGCCTGTTTGGGGCAGGCCCCACAGCCTGGTTACTTTCTTCAGGTTGTGTCCCCCTTCTTAGTATTCTTTGCAATGCTGGCTTAATGTTTATGTATTCATTTAGTTTTCTTTGCTATTAAAAATTTTCAGTTCTCCATCGAATGTGAATGCTAGATTTGCCGGGTATATCAGTCTGGGGTTGGCAGTTATTGGCTCTCAGGGCTCGTATGGTACTTTCCCAGGCCATTCTTGCATTCAGTGTTTGTGTGGAGAGATCTGCAGTGCTTCTAATTTTTTTCCCCGTTGTAGTATAACTCCTTCTTCATTTTTGCTGCATGCAAGATTGTTTCCTTATTATTCAGATCTATCATTTTTAAGATGTTCTTTTTTGAGATGGGGAAAACTTTCACTGATTATCTTGTTGAATAGGTGTTGCATTCCCTTGCTTTGATATTCCTCACCTTCATCCACTCCAATTATATGAAGGTTAAATTTCTTGGCACTATCTTCTTGTTCTTGAATTTCCCTTTGGCATAATTTAAGTGATTTTTCCATATCTTTCATTTTTTTGGTCCAGTCTTCTGTGTCTTATACTCCACATTCCATTTCGTTCACTCTGTTAACTGTGGCTTCCATTGTGGTTTGCATGGAGGAAATGGACTCATTTATGGATTCGATGTTGGTTCTCAAAGTACTAATCTCACCTCTTAATGAGGTGTATACTGCCTCTATTTTGGCACTAATCTCACCTCTTAGTGAGGTGTGTGCTGCCTCTATTTTTGCGTGCATCTCCTGTTTGATATCCTGCATCTCTTTCGATATTTCGAACCTGTGTTCTTTCAATTTCTGGTCTATTTCTCATTTTATTTTTTGAGTCATTGTCTCCAGCATCTCTTGGATGTAGCTTTTGTCTTCCATTCCTGCTTTGCTCCCACTGAAGCTCTCCCCTGGGTGGCTGCTGGCTTTGGAGATAGCTTGCTATCCTGGGTGTTGATAAACCTTGGAATTTTTCTCTGTGATTTTTCGCATGGGGATTCAGGGATTATTGGAGACTAATCTGAAATTTTGTTTTGGTCAATAGGTGTCTGTCTTTGCTTGGTTGCTGTTTCTGTGCTGGTAAAGAGAGTCTGTACCTGATCTCGGTTCTGTTGGGGGCCGACCTCCAGCTGCTGGTATAACCCACATAGGGTTCTCAGATCTCTGCTGTAGATTACTGGCAGTTCCCACCTTTAGAAGGGTTGAGCAGCCTAGACTGCTCCTGTTTGCTCCTACAGGTGCTCTTGGAGAGATCGAATGTGCTGGATGCACTCTCCCAGATGTTGGAGTCTGCTACGGGCTCCTGATGGTTTTTTTTTTTTTTGGCCAGTTGTGGGCTTGAACTCTGGGCCTGGGTGCTGTCCTCTCAGCTCTTCAACTCAAGGCTACCACTCTACCACTTGAGCCACAGCACCACTTCTGGCCTTTTCTGCTTGTGTGGTGCTGAGGAATCATATCCAGGGCCTCATGCACCCAAGACAAGCACTCTACTGCTGAGCCACCTTACCAGCCTGAGCTCCTGCCTATTATCAGGTGCTGGTGGCCTGTTTTGTCCAATTCCCAGCCTAGAATACAGGGGTCGGGTTCTGGTGGGGTTTGGGCTTCTCTTGTCCTGAACACCCGGGTCTTTTGCTGTCACAGATGTGATTCCCAGGGGGTGCAGTTCCCTGTTTTTCTCCCCTCTGCTGAGGCGTATGCTCAGCTTCTGACTTCAGTTGGGAGCAGTTGGTTGTGTTGTTCAGGCACCAGATCCCCAGGCCTGATCCCGGCCCCTGGGCTGGGGCATTCCAGTTGGACCTGTACTGCTATGTATCCCACCTAGGTTACGCAGCCTGGAGTACACAGTTCAAATTTCTTCTACTGTTGGGTGTCTTGATCCAGGGGTGCTGTTCCTGGCTTGGGTGTTTAAGCTTCCTTCCAAGGGCGCTCTTGCTCTAGCCTGTCCAGCTGAGTGGGCTCCATGGGCTGGTGGAACTCTCGAACAGTTCCCAGTTTTAGTTCCCAGTTTTAGTGGGTCCTGTGGTCCAGGTGTTGGAGTAGGGGGTCTGGGTCAGAGTCTGGGGATTCCCACCAGCTCTGGTCTCCCTTGAGGGAGGTACTTACCCTGGAGCTAGTTGTTGTTTCTATGTGATATAGGTCATTGGTTGCCACTGCAATCAGAGTTCAGTTGAGGTGGTTGTGGGCTGGGCTGGGCAGAGGTGACTCTGCATGTTTCTCCTCTGTCTCTGCCTCAGTTGATGCTGTTCGGGTCATGCCTCAGGATGGGCCTTAGGCCTCCGGCCAAGGGGTGGGAGTGGGGCCTCCATGCAGGTTCTGAGCATTGGGGTTTGTCTCTGAGCTCTCCGGATCAGCACCAGTTCCTTGCAGGTCTTCTGCTCTGGTTTTCTGTGGGCATCCCGTGCAGCTCTGGGGCTCCCGCTGTGGGGCCGAGTGACTTTGGTGGGATGGAGCCTCTCTGTTTGGATGGAGAGTGAGGGGTGGGAGTGGGACCTTTGTGCAAGCTCCTGGCTGGGAGGTTTCTCCGTTTGTCACCGTGAGTGAACTGCAGGCAGCCCCCTGTGTCTCTGGGACTCCAGCAGCCCCCACTGGGCCGGGCCAGGCTGGCCCGGCGTGGCACACTGCCACGCAGCCAGTAAAAATTGGGGGAGGGGGTCTTCGTGCTCCTCTGTTCTGAAATTCTTCTTTCTCTCTTTCTTTCTTGTTTTTTTTCTGCCTCCTGTTTTTCTCTGGGTGTTCATCTTTTAGTTGTTGTCGGTCTCTTGGGGAGATTAAGCATTGGAACTCGAACTCTCTTTTTGGTTGGGGAGAGCTGTGGCGTTTCCCTACTGCCCCGTCGCCATCTTGGTCCCCCCTCCTCAGCACTTGGATTCTTGATGTGCTGGATTTCAATCTCTTGAAAGAACATGAAATCTAGGTACAAGAAACCCTAGGTTTAAAAGAAGTTCTTGGCTTGACCATTCATTTGTAGCCACTCTATTGTTCAGTCATTTTCAGCCTTTAATTCATCTATAAATTGGGGTGTAGAATATCACGAAGAAATACAGATGAAATTCCCAATGGCCTTGCATAGGAGAGAAACACCAGTGTGCCTACTTTTGCTCTCTCCTCGATTTTGCCAAAAGTGTGTGCCTGCAAGTCCTGTCCAATGGCTAAGTGAGCAGGATCGCATAGGACCTATCCAAGCATCTGACCACTTACATTCTGTCCCCTGCCCCAAAACTTTAGGCAGAGGAAACTCCTTGGAGCATGACCTCTACAAGCCTGTTCTTCCTCACTTCCCACAGTGCCTTTGATAATAGAAAGGCTTGAGAGCCAGTGAGGTGAAAATTATCAGAAACTTTCTGAGCTAGAGGTATGGTTCCCTCTTTCCCTCTTTCCCATTCAGCTTCACCTGTGCAGGCCAGAAGAAGGCAGCTGCCAAGGAAGAACTGTTTGGTCCTAGTCTTGCACCTACAGGAGACATGATTCTCCCCAAATCAAGAGCTTCTTGCCCTCAAACCCAAACAGATAAAAATATTTACTTATCTTTTTTTTTTTTGTCGGTCGTGGGGCTTGAACTCTGGGCCTTGATGCTGTCCCTAAGCTCTTCAGCTCAAGGCTAACACTCTACCACTTGAGCCACAGCACCACGTCCAGTTTTCTGGTTGTTTATTGGAGATAAGGGTCTCATGGACTTTCCTGCCTGGGCTGGCTTAGAACTTTGATCCTCAGATCTCAGCCTCCTGAGTAGCAGGGATTACAGGTGTGAGCCACTGGAGCCCAGCTGAGAACATTTTTTTGATTCTCCACTCTCTCTCTCTCCCCCCCTTCCTGCTCCCCCTCCCCCTCTCTCTTTCTCTCTCTCCCTTCTGGTATTTGAACTCAGAGCTTTGCCCTTACTAAGCTTGCCAGCTCAGCTGGAAGTCTACCACTTGAACCATACCTCTAGCTCAGAGAGTTTCTGATAATTTTGGAGATGGTGTCTCACAGACTTTTTTTCCTGAGCTGGCTTTGAACCACAATCCTCCAGATCTCAGTTTCCTTACGCAACTAGGATTACAGGTGTGAGCCACCAGTGCTAGGCTTCTTGATGGTTTTCTATGTATATTTTAAATGTTGTTGAGAAGAGGTCAATTACAGGATGATCTATAAAGGGGAAGCTGTGAAAAGGACAGAGTAGAGTTTGAGGTCTCTGGGGGAACACAGGGTTGGGTACAGGGCAAGAGGCAAACAGTGAGGCAAAGCAGGAAAGACAGAGGCAGAGTTCAGAAGACAGGGAAGCAGGGTGTTTCCATGTGACCAGGAACACAGCCTTCCCTCCCAGAGTAGCATTAGTGATGTGAGTAGCTAAGTAAGAGAGAGAAGTTGGGCATAGGAAATACTTCAGAAGTCTGTGTACAACATTGTGGAGTACTCCTATGAGGCATCTTACCAAAAAGCCTTAATTTTTGTCTAGGGAATCTCAAACCAACAAATGGACACACAAAGCAAAACTCAGGTGACTAGGGGAGAAATGACATAAGTAGGTAGTCATTCTACAGCTGTTTCCATCCTATGGGCCCGAGGATCTCAGAAGCTTCCAGGCAGGTTGATGGCCCCCACGTTCTATCACAGAGGAATATTTTCAAGCAGCTGCTTCAGACACTTCTGCTACCTAAGGGGATGGAATTCCTGCCAACTCGCTGCCTAAACACAAACATTTTAGTGATGCAGCCAGTAAAAATAGTAGCCTTTGACCTGTGGAGGCTGCAACAATCCTGTTTTCTTGCCAATAATAGCAGATTATTCTCTGCCCTTGATAGAAACTTGGCCACCACCCCAAACTATATATTTGCCATCCTCTATTTTTATCGGCCAGAAATACCAAAGCTAATGTTCTAGAACTACCAGACCGGGAGTGATCTGCTTAATTTGATCATTTTCTGAACTTAAGAACATTGATTGGTAACCTAAAAATTCACCCCAAACTTGAAAGACTTGAACAATGAACAACTCTGAGCAGCTCTGGCTTCCAGCTCTTCTTTGTAACTGGAAGACACAAGTAAGTTTGCTCAGAGCCAAGGGGCAGAGAGAGGTGGGAGACAAGGATCCTTGAGTGATTGGCAGGTGTCTGTCACAGCACTGCATGTCCTACACAGCCCATCTGCCTTCGGGGGAGTTTACAAGTGCACTATGGAAGGACTTAGCACCCTGAGAAGGAGACCAATGGATCACAGTGATACTTGTATGTCTCTCTTGGAGGTAATGCTGTTTAATTAGGAATGAAAATAAGCCAGAAATAAATATCAACTACTTAATGCATAAATTAATAACCAGGCCATGAGCTGATCATTTGAGCAGTTTGGTTTTGAAATAACAACTCTATTTTGCATGAGCCTGGGAATTCTGAATAAAGGGTTTCTGTTTTCTTTTATGTCACTAAATAGAAACCTGGAAATTGACAAAGCCTCAGTGGATTCTAGTTTTGTGAACAAGTAGATCAACCACCAGGCTGGGAAATGTCTATTGTGGGTCTCAGGAGTTCACAGTGGAGACCAAATGACAAGGTCAGAGATAAGTGGAATTCTTCTACCAGTCTCCTGGACATGAGAAGTGTGTGTGTGCGCGCTCGCGCGCGTGCGCGCTGCTCTTACATCCAGTATTTGCTAGCTGAGAGATACCATGTCCATTGAGGTGCACAGACACTCTGGGAGGACCAGGATGAGGCCTTCCCTCCCTGACTTTGGGGCACCATGGTTTAACAACTAGCCTTCTAGGTCAACTGCTCAACTGTCTCATCAGGGAGTACTTTAGACTAACAAATGCAAACAACCCCACCTTACTGGATGGATTATTACATCGTGCTAATATTTCATTTATCTAACTTGACTGACTCTACTATTTCATTTATCTCATTCTACTGACTCCCTGCTCTAGTTTATTAAACCAACCTCCCAGGAAAATGTTTGATAGTTTTTCATAGTGGGTGCAACTTTCAAGGTCTTCTCCCCACACTTCAGTAAAGCATTGTGTCCTTTCTCCTGCATCTATCTTGGCATATGGGAAGTGGTGTGGTTCTGACCACAAGGCAGTAGAGCTAGTAGACAGGTTGAGAGGCACTGCAGCTTAGGTGAGATGCCCAAAGGCTTTGTCCCAAAGAACACACTACTGGGAGATAATGGAATGGTTAGGGAGATGATGGAACCCAGGTGTTTATGTCATTGGGAATGTGCCTTTGAAGGGGATCCTGGAACTCTGCCCCTTCCTTCTCTATTCTTGGTTCATTGATTCTTTTATACCCTCTTTCCAGAGACTTGTAGAATAGGGACAATTTGGCCATTACTAGAACCTCCAGAATTATGAGCCCAAATAAACCTTTTCTCTTGATATGATAGTTATTGCAACTATTTCCTTACGGAAACATGGGGCTGAATAATACAATCAGAAAGTGGGGAAGAGAGGAAAACAGAGGTGGAGACTCAGGAGAGTGTCTCAATGGATAGACAATTGCCTGATGGTGGAATTAGGATCCAGATATTGGGATTCAGAAAATGATACCTCTTAGCAGGGTATTTTGGTTTGAGGAGCATTTCTGAATCAAAAGAAAGTGAGACAATCTTAGCAGCTGCCTTAGACCAAGGCCTTTCTAATCCCTTCTTTTCTTGGAGGTCAGGGAAGGACTCTCTCTCTCTCTCTCTCTCTATCTCTTCTCTGGCTGAGGAAACTTCTTTCATAGGAAATGCAATGGCCTTGACTTCCCTTGTTGTGAATCTCACTTTGATAATGAGCTACTAGAGACAGGAGAGTATGAGATCTTACCACAACTGGGATTTCCTCCGTTCTCCCAAGGGCAGCTCAGGTTACCCAGGACACTTCATCTACACAGACTCCTTTTGTCTGAGGTGAATTCCTCCTGTCCCTATCTAGTCTCTGTTCTCTGGAATACTTCATAAACTCCCTAAAAATCATTTCCTAACCCTCCAAATTGTCTATACTCTTCCTTTCCCCACTCCCCTATGAAGAAGAGAAATCAAGTCATTGACTCTCATTGGATGATCCCTGTTCTGTAATGCCTTTTTCTCCTATTAATTTGTCAGTTCATTTCAGAAAACCTCCAAAGGTAGAGAAGAAATATCCCTCACTCCTACACAGACAGAATGGTAGGAAGAGATGATCTACTATCCCAGACTCCTGAGTCTAGGACCAGCATAGAATAGATAAGGTTCAATCCTGGATTAATTGGACATAATCAGCAAGAATGGTCCCATGATAGGACAACTTCACACCTGTATGTTGGTCTTCCCAAACAGTAATTCATTCAACATCTGAGTATATGTCCTTTACTTTAATGAGCATTTCTAGACAACTATGGTATGCTAGATATTTCAGAGGCATTGATGGTCCAGGTTGGTCCTAAAAATCAAGGATAGATAGTCAAGCAAGGTAATTGCCATTTGCCTTGTACTGGGTGCATTTTAGGTATCCTGTTCCAGCCTTCCTGTAGCTCCATAGTGATAGGAACTATTGTTACCAAATTACAGATGAGGCACTAGGTACCTTCTGTGACTTCACTTTCCTAGGAAGTTGCTAAACCACCCTTGAATTTAGATCTTGTGACATCAAAGCCATGCTTTTTGTCATAAAAAGAGATATAGCTCCCCTAAAGAAGCCACAGTGTCTATTAGAGTCACAGGCTAATGTAACTCACCTAAGACTTCTCATGGAAGAAGTTGAAAAAATGGTATTTCGTCCTTGTGCTCCTTGAAGCCTAATTGGAGGAGTTTGAGTTTCTTTTGACAATATTGAGATTCTGTCCTTGAGTCTTTCCATGGGAATGCTTTTCCACAGTGCTCAACACCCCTTACATCTCTAAACTCCTGGAAACCCAGTCTATGCTCATTCTAGAAGATTCTCTTCCAGTCTACAATTATGGCTGTGGACTGCTTCAGATTGATAGGTTGTTTTTCCTTACTTTTCTGAGATTGTAGTAACTTGGATGAGAAGCTTCTGTATTCTTTAGTCTATTTGCAATTCCAGATGGCCAATCTGGGTTTTTGCTTGGGGCCCGGGATATCTACATTTCCTCTCTGCCTCTAAGGAAGACCGTGGAGATCTGTGCTAGTGTGAGATTGATGAAGCACTGTTACTTGTGAAATAGAAACTTCATCATTCTGGTAGATGTATTTCAGACACAGCCTACAGTGGCACATAAACTGGCAGTGGCATTTCTGCATGGCCTCCATTCTTTATTGCCAGACACTCCACTAACCCTCACGGAGTGGCATTGTTCCTTCAATGACTTCCTGGTGGTTTTGTGAGTGGCTTCTTTTGATTAGATCCACCGGGATAGATTACACTGAGGAATGTAATGGATCTTACAAGTGGTCAACTGATCTGTAATGACCTCAGAATAGAATCTGAGAAATAAATTGCCCTGTGGTTCATATCTCAAAAGAAGAAATATCATCTTCCAGTTAAATCAATGAAGCTGGACTAGTGCTTCTTGGCTACTTAGAAATAGAAAGGATACTAAAACCTGGATAAATGTTGATGCCTCAAAATCTAAAATATTGGCTTAGCTGGTGGGATTATAGGTGCTATTGATTTTATTTTTAGTTCTTTTCAGTTTTCTTTAGTATCTCTAATGTCCATGCAATATTATTAGAGTCTGAGCTAGCCCAGTAGACATTTTGTTAAATCATAATTTATGAAATGTTCCCAGATGAGTTACATTCAAGTTGTACTCATATTACACACATACAAAGTCACTAAATAGCTAGATGTAAGATGACATTTCTAGAAAGTCTCAAGTCTTTTGTCTACAAAAAGCAGGGCAAAATCTGAATGAAGATTCTACAGCTAAAAGTTCTAGGTTTCATGTAAAAACAAACAAACAAGAAACAAACATAAAAGTTAGATGCAGCAAGCTAGAATTCAGAGAGGGAAGGGATTCACAAGAGCAGGCATTTCCCTAAACCAAACATTTGCCAAATCAAGATGCAAATGGGTGTTTTCTAGGACATAAAGGAAGGGAGGCAGAGCCTAAGGTCAGATCAAGGGCAGACTTCTGTGCCTTTGTCATTAAAAAAGAAAATAATCCTAGCTCTATCAAATGACTGTACCTTGGGATAAAAGGGAACTGGAGATAAATCCTATTCCTATTCCCAAAAGAGCTAAAGAATCATTTTGTCTTGAAAGTTGGGTCTGGACAATAAAACAAAATCTCCAAGAATTGATAGTAACATGTGAGATCTGAAGCAAGTGTGCAGTTTGAGTCAGTAGCATAAAGGTTCTCAAAGCTTGGATGCTGTAAATTAGCCCGGAGCAGTCCTATGCTGGTAAGGCACCCCAAAATTAGAAAAAGCAAATGCAGACCTTCCGTGGAGGAGTGACTACTGTCTTCTTCAAGTTAAGTTTCAAAAGTCTTTCACGATATTCCACCATCAAAATTCACAAAATTCTCAAGGAAACAAGGCTTGTGAGCAAATATTAACAAAACTTAGAAGAATGGAAATTAGATCTGATATTGGAATTGCCAGTCAATACTGTATTAGTCTGTTAGTTACTATAACTAAATGTCTGTAGGTGGGTTTATTTAGCTCACAGTTCTGGAGGTACATGAGCATGGTCAGCTCTGGTGAGGACCCCTAGAGTATGGCATCACTATGGTGATGGGAACCAAATCTATAAGATGATCAGTAATTCCTTCTACAATCTCAAATGACCTAACTACCTTCTACTAGGCACCCCAGCTCTTAAAGATTCTACCATTCTTTGACCCTAATGCGTAAAACTTTATTATAGCACGTTGCTAAAATAGATCTATTTGTACTAGAAGTTGTTGATCTCTTACTGTGCCTAATTTATAAATTAAACTTTAGCATAGGTGTCCATCTATGAGAAAAGCATAGTATAATGTTTGGTACTGCCTGGGTTTTCAGGCATGCACCAAGGTCTTGGGGTGGATCTATCTCTACAGATAATAGGAGAGTACTATAATCAGAAGTAAAGCATTTAAAGATCTTATGCAGAAGAACTTGAGACCTGAACTAACTTTAAGCTTTGACAA
Source organism: Dipodomys ordii (assembly GCF_000151885.1). NCBI lineage: Eukaryota > Metazoa > Chordata > Mammalia > Rodentia > Heteromyidae > Dipodomys > Dipodomys ordii. Next base: position 4,129,551 of record NW_012267316.1, on the reverse strand, counting down.
ATATGTACTATAAAAATACTCAATCCAGCAGAAGGGAAAAAAATCAAATGAGAACCAAGTAAATTCAAAGCCAATCAAGAAAGACAAGAAGAACCCTGTCTGGTAGGACAAACAGGACCAGATTGTAGAAAACAAGCTAATTCCATGCAGAATTTAGAGCTCCAGTCCTGGAACACTGAATACTTAGATATGTTGGGGTGGGGGCGGCGATTAGAGGTTGACTCAATTTGCTAAAGCCACTGCTTGGTAACTGGAACATATGTCTCTTTGGGAGAGAAAAGTCTTCTTGGCAGTCACTCCACCATCTGAACTACTCAGAAAGCAAAGAACCCATTTACAAACACTGAGTGTTCTGCTGGCTGGGTTTGTCCTCACCAATTCTCTGTTGCAGCTTGGTACAAGTCAGGGTTGTGCTGGGAGACGAGGCCTTGAGGAAATGACTGGCTCATGGAAGAACCTCCCTCCTGAATGGATGCACCTGTTTCTAGACAGATGAGACTAGGTGGTAGTTCTCAGGAAAGCAAGTTATTTACATAACTGGCCCGTTCCTGTGTCCTTCCTAGCTTTCCACACTGCCTCACTTCCCATTCTACTTTTCTGGTGTGTACTGAGTACCCTGTGGCCCTCACCAGAGGCCACACAGAAGCTGGCCCATGTTGAAGTCCCAGAACTTCTGTGTATCAAAATAAAATAAACCTTTTATCATTTTTTGTGAGTGTTAATGTTTGAACTTAGCTCCTTGAGCTTGCTAGGCAAGCACTCTACCACTCAAGACATGCCTCAAACCTTAATGTTTTTAGAGTTTTGCAGGTCTTGTATTTTGCCCGGGGCTAGTCTCAGACAACAGTCCTCCTAACTTTGGCATCCCTCATAGCTGAATGACAGGCATGAACCATCATATTCAGCGTTAGCTTATTAGTTGAGATGGATGTCCTATTAAATTTTTCCTGGGCTGGCCTCAAACTCCTCCCAATCTCTGCTTCCCTGGTACCTGGCTTCCCCTGCACCCAGGTCTATCTCTTTTGTTTTATAAATTACTTTGCTTCTGGTTTTTTCCCCCCACTATAGCAGAATACAGACTACAACTATCACCATAAAAGAGCAAACCTCAGAATCAATGATATAGACCAGAAGTTAGCAATCTTTTTTCTGAAAAGCCAGATGGTAAACATTTATAGGTGTCATTGGCCACTGAGATCTCTGTTCTAACTACTCTAACTGAATGAGCTTTGTTTCATCCAACAATATTAATTCTATCCCTCCCACAGTATTGTCTCTGTGGCAACTAACCCTGCTTGCCACATGGAAGTCTCTGTATTAGGCAGCAGGTGAAGAGTGCCAGGTAATTCACACCTAACCTTGTGATTTCTACAGAGTTACTGTCAGCAGAAGGCACGAGAGACTGGTCACTCAATCTTTCAATGAGCATTCTTCACAGGCACATTGCCACAGATGATCTCAGGCCATGTTCCCATGCCAGCCCCAGAGACTGTGAACACCCCACTGCGTAATTTCCCAGTACAGTGAGGAGATTAGCTTTGTCTGAGCATATCAATAAATACAGTGGAAGACAGACAGGTGGCTCTACCTCATAGCTCTTTAAATTAGAGGCCCAGCAAGAGGATAAGAGTTGACTGACACTAATCCCCTCAAAGCACTTAGCAAAGAATGTCAGGGTGGTATTTCCAATGGGCAGCTTGTGGAGGGTTGTAATCTCAGAGCCACATGGCAGCAGAGGGCAGGGGAACCCATGGCAAGCTCTGGAATCAGAAAGGATGGCAGCTGGCTAGAGTTCTGCAGAAAGACTTCATACTGTGGAGTGAAATGACTTTGGGGGAAAGCTGCATGATGCTCTGTGCCAGACACAGGAGCAGGAAGCACTGCAGTATGGAAATGCAACCTAACAAATACAGACTTTTAGAGAATGCGGTAATGAACACAAGGCCTGGAAGGCCAGAGCCTTGGGCTGGAGAGGACTCCATGGTGAAGGAGACTCTTGTATTGTAGAATAGGAAGGGGCAGAATAAGTCTTGGAGAGCTAGGGGGTGACATGGGATGAGTTTGCAGAGGGCTCCCAAGGCATTGGAAGACCTCTAACCACCTAGTCTTTGGGTGTGAGTGTCAGATGATTACACTTGAGTGTTGTGTGCTTGCTCTCCCCCAGACCTGGAGTCTCACTTCTTACCAGGATAACCTGGAACAGGAAGAGCTCCAGATGTGATCAACTTTGCCCTACATGGTCAGGTTTTTTTTCCTTTCAACTAAGAATACTAAAAGCAACAACAACAACAATAAACAACCTATGTGCTAAGTCAGCACCCTAAATAATCTATGTGGCACATGCGAGGGTCATCCATCACCTTCAGCATTTTAATCCAACATTCGGTCTGAAGCCTGAAGTGACGCAGCTGCTACCCCAGCGTTCACCTGGGTGAAACCTGCCTGCACTATTTATTGTGTCATTTCACCTTTGACTGGCTGTCACTCGTAGAGGTGTTGCATACATGATTGAAGGGCAGCGTGGATGTCTGCCATGGTCCTGAAACTCTTCAACTTTCACAGCCAGATATTTTATCAGAGATGCCACAGCCAAAACCAAAATGGACAAATGTTTGTATTCATTCATTCAAAGTAATAATCACAGGAAAACATAGTATGGTCTCTGATCCCCTGTTTGAATCAGAAATTAGATCTGATATGAGGATGGGTTGTCATGATAAACCATGAAGGATGATGAGGCTCTGGCCTTCTGTGGCTAACCTCACTGTCTGGTGCTGACCTGCAACAGATAGCATAGATGCTATCTGGTAGAGGGAGCTAGTACCCAGTCTGGGCTTTAGAGTCAACCAGAGGATGCTGGTGGAGAGGACAGGGAAGGGCAGGCCACCAGGACCACAGTCAGGATATTCCCCTAAAGAGGATTTCTTTCTCAGAAAATACCAAGGAAAGCTCCCATACTGGCAGCTCAGGTTCTGTGGAGGCCCCTGGGCCTGGGGTGAGGGTTCTAGTTAGTGTGAGGCTGACACTATTGCAATGAGTATGGACATTTACTACTAGGACCTCAAACAGCTACATGGGGAGAGACAGGACAGGTTTTGTATTTAACCTCAGGCTACCAGGACAGGAAAATGACATTTTCTTACAGGGGAACAAGGGCTTTGTTGCAGGAAGGGACTATCCTCACACATAGGAGATAAGGACAAGAACAAAGCAAGGGGTCAAGGAATAGGCCTTCCCAGAATTGCCTGGAGATTGCACTCCAAAGGCTCCTAGTCTGGAGAGAAGGGACTCTACTGGGAAGAGTCTCTGCCTATCCTGATTCACTCAGGGGGATTTAATAGCCTTGGAAGCTCAAATTACTTGTCCATCTGGTCACTGAAAGAGCTTGTGCTGGACGCTTGTGAAATCAGTCTGCTCTGGCTTCCCCAATCTCTCCCCTCTCCTTCTCTTCATTTTCTCCAGCTTTGACTTCACAATGACTTTGACGCTACTCCAGGTCTTACCCCGGGGGCAGCAGTTACCTGAGCTGCAATGGGAGATGAGTTCCAGCAGCCTGTGGAAAGTATTTACCTGACAGACAACTGTGGTCATCTTCTTATTCCACTTCCTCATTGATGGAAATGAGAGCCAACTAACAGAGTGGTAAAGACTAATTCCAAAATGTAAACCATTATGTATTTACCCGCTATAGGTCAATTCCCTCCCTCCTTCCTCCTCTTCTTGAGTAAGAATTCACTTGTACATGTGTTATGGTCCTTTATAAGCTGGAATACTTTTGCTAAGCTAGAATGGTCTTTTTTAAGAAAGCATTCTGGTGCACAGAGTGACTTAAATCATCAGTAACCATATGCTCTCTCTTTTCTTATCAACTTAGGAGTTAGGAGCTCTTTGCCTTCTGTGACCAGGCCAACATCTGTGACAGTCAACATGGTACAAGGGTAATGAGCCATGTTTGGTTCAGTACCCAACTCTAGCTTCTCAAGGCTCAATTCTTCAGCCTGTAGGGTGGGTTAATAACGGCCAGATGCCTGTAACACTACTTATGAGGCTGAGAACTAAAGTTCATGTTTCAAGGCCATTCCTGGCAAGAAAGTCCATGAGACTTCAATTAATGACTAAAACAAGCAGACCTGTGGCTAAAGTGGGAGAGTTCTAGCCTTGAGGGAAAAAAAAATCTTAGTAATGGCGAGAGAGATCTGAGAGATCTGGCAAGATTTAACCCAACTCATGGCAAATATTCAATAAATGTTATTTATACTCATGTTTTCAATATTGACATATTTTTATTATGTATTCCTTATATTACCACCTGAGAAACAAATGTAGCTAAAAAGCAACTAGAGTTTGTCTTCTACACAATGAATGAAATACTGCCCACTGTGGCCATCCCATCCCCAACCTAATCATTTATTTATTTAACTCATGACTGTGAATTTAATTATGCATGCAATGTTAATGCTGAGGTTAACCTAAAGTAGTTGATAAGAGCTTCATACATTTATTCTTTGGGTTCCAAGGACATTATTTCTATAATAACATAACTCTGTTTTAACTAAAAGGTACTCTTTAACATGGTATTTGGTTGATAAGAAAATTTCAGCTAAGGTGCAATCTATAAGTTAATGATCCCTAATAATTAGCTTTGAATACATCCAGTGCAACAAATATATTAAGTACTTAGTGTTTCCAGGAAGGGTATTCTATAATGAGTAACAACAGTGAGTCAGTCAGATACACTGCTACTGTTGTGGGGTGGCAAATAGGTAGTTGACAAGTTATATGTGTATGATTGTAATTTAATTTCATATAATTATATACACATATATAAAGACACCTATATACATCTAATCACATATCACTTATTACATCTAGCTTTGTGCACATACATATTAACACACATACATGTTGCTTTCATTGTGGTAAGCACTATGGAGAAAATGTAATGTTTTCAAGAAAGTATGTCCTGGCTAAAACTTGAACATGGAATAAGATTTATCCAGATAAGATAAATTTTTGAAGAGGGACAGGAAAGTTCAAAGGTCCACAGGTGTTCAACAACCTAGGGGACTAAAGAAGCCAGAAGTCGTAAGAGCCAGAGTTTGTGAAGATTTGCAGAGCATGTTAAGTATTTGGGGTGGGGGTGGGGCAGTTATTGCAAACACACAGGGGTGGATTTTACAAGATCCAGTTTACCTTTCTTTTACATTCCTCTTAGCTCCTGTGGGAAGGTGAATGAAAAGGGGCCATGAAAAGGAAGCATTGAGACCAGAATAGGGCAGCATGGTAAATTGAATGTAGAAGAGATAGGGAGAAGGACTTTGGAAACTAGGATCTTAGGATTGAGTGACAAACTAGGAAGGAGAATGGGTGAGGGAAATGGTGAGATGGAACCCCAAGTTTCTGGGTGAATAACTATAAGTGCTTTTTTACAGAAATAGGTGGCATACAAAATGGCTCATATTTAAAGGAGAGATGAAGAGATCAGTGGACTACACTTTGGCATTAGGTATACCTATCGTTTGTTGTGCTTCTGCCCAGATTTTATTTACTCATTTTATTTTAATCGTCATGGGGCTTGAACTCTGGGCCTGGGTGCTGTCCTTCAGCTCTTCAGCTCAAGGCTAGAGCTCTACCACTTGAGCCACAATGCCACTTCCAGTTTTCTGGAGGTGAGTCTCATGGACTTTCCTGCCCAGGCTGGTTTTGAACTGTAATCCTTGATCTCAGCCTCCTGAGTAGCTAGGATTACAGGCGTGAGTGACCTGCACCCATCTCAGATTGTTTTTTAAAAATATGTTTATATAATGTTAATCTTAACATTTAGAAGATAGAGGTTTAGATCAGGCCATTCTTAAGGCTTTGACCTTACCGTCTGCAAGTATTTGGATAGATATTAGTCTGGCCATAAGAAGAGAAAGAAGCCTGGCACTGGTGGCTCATGCTTATAATCCTAGCTACTCAGGAGACTGAGCTGAAGAGCTGAGGGACAGCGCCCAGGCCCAGAGTTCAAGCCCCATGACCAACATAAATAAATAAACACTAGAAATGTTTGATCATTCCTTGCACAATTTATAACTTTCGTTGCTTTTCATATCAAACCAGGGACTTCTACACATTATACATGAAAATCTGAATTTTAAAAACTTGAAGTCTGAGGGTGATATTAACAAAAATCTTAAATTTGGGCACAAAATCCCAAATATCAATCCTCCAAGTTTAAAATGTCATCATAATTGCAATTGTGAAGCTGATAAAACCTGAAACAATTTTAAATTATATCTATCTAGCTTTTCAATATTTGTACCATTTAAATGGTAAAGTGGTCATTTAATTGGTAATTGGTAATTTTCTAAAATTAGTGAAGAACTCTTGAAATTTTGAATGATGTAATATAGAATGGAAAGGAAACTTTCTATCTCAGTGATACTGTCTATGGAGTAGAATTAAAGATGTTTATCTTAGAAATTATCCTACACAGACCCCGTACATATAGATTTAGATGCTCTATACCCAATAGAATTAATGAACCATTTCTTCTTCCAACTATTTCACATATATCCTCAAATGTATTATTTTCAAGACAGTCCTTCCTTTCTTCCCCTTTGTGCTTCTCATTTTCTCAAAGTATAGTTTTAAAAATCAGTTGTTAGCAAGTCTGTAGATTTTTTAACTGCAGCAATACGTGAGGAGAACAGCAAATACCAAATCAGAGATTATCCCTCACATTTTTATTCCCCCAAGCAGAAGGAACTGCGAGATGGAAAAAGGCCTGTCATCATCAAAACACACATGGAGAAAATAATTTCCCAGGGAGAAGATAAAACTCTGTGGCTGTCTCTGCCATTTAAACTAAGAGAGCAGAATTTGTTCAAAAGACTTCTATTAGCAAGATATAAACAACCAGCAGCATATTTGACCAAGAAGTGAAAACATGTCCTTTTAGAACTTCTCTTTGGTTTTTTTCAAAATTACTCACCATTTTATGTTATTTTCCTTCACCTATCCTGTGTAAAAACAACAACAATAACAACAACAAAGAAAGATGGAAAACATGTCCTGCCATGAATTCTAGAATTAAACTACATCTTCCTCTCATGGTAAGTTGTATTGAAATGGATTCCAGATTATATTTATCTGCCCCCTTGCCAGCAATAACAACTTCCAGCAGCTTAGTCCTCTTGCACACAACTTTATGGCTCCCAGACCATAGCATGCATGTGAGATGAGGCCAAAATAAAAAGTGATGTTCAGTGACAGTTACAAAAGAAGGCAGTTTTCATCCACACAATTGCACAAATGTTAGTCATACAGGCAGAACAGTAGTACAGTACACTGGACAATGTTCAGAAAAGGGTGTTCTGGCCCAGAGTGGCATGGGTTAGGGCAAGCATGGCCAGCTCTGTAGGTAGGTAAAATATGGGGCTGACTCAAATTATATTCATTAAATTTCACATTCTAAAATATATTTCATAGAATCATGGACGGAAAGAAAATATTTCCTACCCAAAATATTCCAAGAAGAAATCTAAGATGAATGTTGGTTTTGTTAACCATTACTCTAGTTTGTCAGTAGCTGAAAACTTGATGACAGTCCCGAGACTAAAACAAATTGAAAATAGAGAAAGGAAAGATGAGAAGGAGATGAATTGGAACTTGTCTGATGGCCTAAGACCCACATGGGATGCCAACATGCTTGATGACTGACTGCATGAACTTGCTGTCAGTCAGGAAAGTAGGGAGAGCATACTAGTAACCAAAGGCAGATGGGGGCAGCAGGGCACTTAGGACCACATATCCCTTCTGGTTCAAGTTTCTATGTGATTAGAGAATCTTCTCTTCCCATCAACCAATCCTTTCAAGGGTTTTCTCAACTGCAACTATGAGATTTGGCAGTAGGAATATCTCATTTACCCACCATCTGAAAGAAGAAGCACCGTGGGATTTTTCCAGATGATTGAGTACCATATTGTAAAACAAAAAAAATTATGTTTGATTGAAGCCTTTTCTGGTGACATTTATTTCCAACTTCGTCTTTTCTATTTTGGGGACCATATTTTCCCATATTTGGTCTCCAATCCAGAACCCTTGATCTTAGAGTATCTACACAGGAGACCCATTTGAAAGTCCATTTTTATCAAAATAAACATGTTGTTAAATAGGTGAAAAAAAACTCCTGATCATTTCTAAACTCTTCTTTCTGCAAATAATGATTTTATCCTTCCAGTTGCTTGTGTCAATCACACTAACGTTATTTTTCATCTCTCCCCTCCTGGAAATCTAGTCCATCAGCAACTTCAGCTAATGCTGTTGTCAAATATCCATAATCCAAATCCACCAGGGTAAAGCCACAAACAAAAGTCACCTGAAATACCAGAACAGATTCCTTATTAGGCTCCCTGCTGTCATCTTGGCCCCTGTGATCTTTTATCATTGCAGAAGTCCAAAAAACACCTCTAAAATATATAAGTTAGAATGTAATTGTTCTCTCTACTTAAAAGCTCCAATTGAGCCAGACATGGTAGGACATGCCAGCCCAGGACAAAAGTTTGCTGGCCCCTATCTCAACAAATAAAATATTAAATATGGCACCATGCTGCTACATCCCAGTTGCACTGTACTCTACACTGGCCTGGGTATAAATATGAGATCGTATTGGAAAAACAACTTAATCCATAAAGTCTAGGCCTGGTTTAAGTGGTAGAGTGCCTATCTGACAAGTTCAAGGCCTGGAATTCAAATATGTGTGTATGTGTATATATGTATATGCATATATATATGTATATGCATATAATTTTCTTAGCAATTTTTCTGAGCATCTTATACAAAATTTTACTCCAGCCCTAATCTCTCTCTCTGCTATATTTTTCTCCATTATCTGTCATACTCCATTGTTTATAGAAAAGACGTTTTAAGATTTCCAGTGGATTCCTCAAACTGTAAATGATCAATAATGACAAATCCTATATGCATTACTTTGTTCTTATATTGACAGATTATGATAAAATTTAACTTACTAGTTAGACATAGTAAAAGTTTTATAGCAAATAATAATAATAAAATGGAACTACTAAGGCTGGGAAGGTGGCTCAGTGGTAGAGTGCTTGCCTTGCATGCATGAGGCCCTGGGTTCGATTCCTCAGCACCCCATAAGCAGAAAAAGCTGGAAGTGGCGCTGTGGTTCAAGTGGTAGAGTATTAGCCTTGAGCTGAAGAGCTGGGGGACAGGCCCCATGGCCCAGAGTTCAAGCCCTACAACCAGCAAAAAACATAGAACTATTATAACAAAACATTACAACAAAAGTTATGTGAATGTAGTAACTCTCTCTTGTATTCTACGAAGACAATGGATCTGCTATGGAAATGGCTTATGTGTGAGTAATGTATAGAGTGTGGGTATCCTGGGAACACATATAGAGCATGGGTACATTAGACAAACATATAGCATGCATACACTGGACAAAAGGGTATTGGTATCACTGGCGCAGGATGGTGTGAGGTTTTGTTCTATTCTGGGGGGGAAAAACAATTCTAAACCCATTAATTATTTATTTCTGGAATTTTCTATTATATTCAGACAACCATTGACTACAGATAACTGAAACCACGGAGATAATCAAGGGATACTGAATGTATATATCTATGAGTATGTGTCTATGTGTGTGTGTAATTGTCATTGATTAATTATCATATGATAATTAATGAATAAAATGTTAACTCTAGAACCTCAGACATGTTTTGAACAAACACATGAGATTCACATACAAATGACCAATTAGAATAGCATTATGCCAGTGAGGAGGAAATGACGATCTTTGTCACATCTAGTCAAAAAGATGCTTAGAGTACCCCAGAGACACAGAACTCATCTGGGTTGCCTCGTCAATGAGCAAGTAGGACTAGGGTGTCATCGTTTTTGTAAGATCCTGCATTGTTTCCTCTAGGACCAATGATGCCAAACTCTTGCAGCAAATCCATGATGCCCAAGGCCTCCTGGTACTCTGCAGCTGGTTTTATCTGACAACTCCTACACCATTTTAGCTTGGAAGCCACAAAAAGGCTACAGTAATTATGTGCATGAATAGCTCTCTCCAGAAAGGCATAACCCATCCCAGTGCATGGCCAGCAGAGTGCCCTGCTCCTGCCATGACTCTCTCCCTGCTCCTGACATGCAGAGGGAATCTAGGAACTCTCTTCTCTTGCTATACTTGGATTGTGTGTTCCTGCCTTCTTAATGAAGTCTATTTTCTAACCTGTAGCATTTCAGAGGTTCCCAAGATCAACCATGATAATTTTCTAGAAATGACTCACAGATCTCAGAATATATATCATATCCCAAATTATGGCTTATCACAGCAAAAAGATAGAATTTTACAATCATCAAGGACAGAAGGAGCATACAGCAGAATGAAGATGTGTCTGGGCACAAACTCTCTGTCCTCTCCTCCTGGAGTTGTAGAGATGGTACTTAATTCTCCCAGCAAGAGTACATGACAACATGTGACAGACGTTCCCAATCTCTGAAGCCCACCTGAGCTTTGGTGCTGAGGAATTTTATTAGAGACATGGAATAGTCATGGAACTTGCACGTGGCTTACTTTCATTCTTCTGTCTCCAGCCTCTCAGAGTTCAGATTGAAACCATGTTGTGTAAGCGCCCACTCCTACCCCCGCCTAAATACCAGTATTAGGATGAACTGTCTGACATGACTCAAGTCTCCAGGAAACAGACACTATACCAGGCAAGATACCGAAAGGGCTGAGGCGTTAACTCTTTGGAGCTGGTCACAGTTCTCACCACCTGCTGGGTAGATCTGTTCAGTCTACCCTTGACTGCACATTACCCTGTTACTTTTTCAAGAACACCCTGTCTTTGCACAGAAGGAACTGACATCATGTGGCAATGAACTTGCTCACCCTGATCAATGAAATATGGAGCTGTGTTCATCCTTAAGCCAGAGAAACTGGTCCTTGTGGCAGATGGACAGACAGGAGCCTGGCAAGTTCATTTCCAAACCTAGCAAACTCAATTTTCTAAATTTAACACATTGCATGAATGATTAAAATATTCTGTAGAAAAATGCTGCACACATTTCTGATAGATCAAACAAATTTCTTGTTTGTAGTTGGGTTGGAGGAGCAGTATTTTGGCTTGAACTCAGAGTCTATACTCTAGATCAGCTTTTTCCCTCAAGGCTGGCACTCTACCACTCTGTCTCTGCTTCTGGCTTTTTACTGGTTAATTTGAGATAAGAATTTCTCAAATTTGTCCGCCCAGCTAACTTCAAATCATGACCCTCATGTCTCAGCCTCCTGAGAAGCTAGGATTATAGACACAAGTCATTGGTATATGGCTCTTGATTATTTCTGATAGACTTTTTTTAAATTTTTTTATTGTGAAAAAACTGTACAGAGGGGTTACAATTACATGGGCAAGATAATGAGTACATTTCTTATCAAGCATTGTAGCCTCCTCCTTTGTTTCCCCTTCCAAGCCTCCCCCCACAATCCTCCCCCCACCCCCCCACCAAAGTTGTAAAGTTCGTTTTCGACATGACAACTTGTACATCTCATTGTTGCAACGGGTCCACCTTTATCCTTATTTAAACGACTAGTTTTTCCCCTTCCCCTCCACAAATTATACCGACATCAAATACAGTGTGGGGGAGGGACATACAAAGCAACAAAGAAATAATCATATAAATGCATTAGAAACAAATTCATGAAAGAAAAAAACATTTAAATACATATCTTAGGGTTCATTTTCCTAACATCATCTTATCTGAACTTTTCTGCTTGACTCATACATATACTAACTATTGCAAATGAGGGAAACCATGGGACCTATATTTCTTTGGGCTTGGCTTACTTCACTTAATATAATTTTTTCCAAGTCTTTCCATTTCCTAACAAATGGGGCAATGTCACTCTTTCTGATGGAGGCATAGATATACCACATTTTCTTGATCCATTCATCTACTGAGGGGCATCTGGGTTGGTTCCGTATCTTAACTATAGTAAATAATGCTGCAATAAACATAGTTGTGCTGGTAGCTTTAGTATGGTCTTGTTTGTAAACATTTGGGTAAATGCCCAAAAGTGGGATTGCTGGGTTATAGGGGAGCTCTATGTGGAGTCTTTTGAGGAACCTCCATACTGCTTTCCAAAGTGGTTGAACAAGTTTACACTCCCACCAACAATGAAGTAAGGGTCCCTTCTGTCCACATCCCTTCCAGCATCTGTTGTTATTAGAGTTCTTGATTTTTGCCATTCTAACTGGGGTGAGGTGGTATCTTAATGTTGTTTTGATTTGCATTTCTTTTATGGCTAGGGAGGTTGAGCATTTCTTCATGTGTCTATTGGTCATCCTTCTTTCTTCTTCAGAGAAGTTTCTCTTTAATAGACTTTTTTTTAATGTGTGCCAATACTGGGCTGGAACTTAGGCCTGGATGTTGTCTCTAAGCTTTTCTGCTCAAGGCTGATGGTCAACCTCTTGAGCTACAGCTTTATTTCTGGGTTTTGTGTGTGTGTGTGTGTGTGTGCGTGCGTGTGTGTGTGTGTGTGTGTGTGTGTGTGTGTGTGTGTGTAGTTCATTGGAGATAAGAATATCATGAACTTTCCTACCCTGAGCTGGCTTCCAATCTCAATTCTCAGATCTCAGTCTCCTGAGTAACTAGCATTATAAGCATGAGCCACTGGCTCCTGGCTTCTGATCATTTCTAATCAGGATAATAAGATAATATAAAAGATTAAAGCCTAACTAAGACTTTTATAGTCCTTCTTGGGTGGGTTCTTGTTAATACTATTTCTGTAATTTCTAGAATACAAATGTTAATCTTCACATGTAATTTAGTAGAGGAGGGGAATACCAGAATGGTACTTCAAATTCTGAAAGCATTTCTGACAACAAGATTATTCAAGTATCTTGCCACAAAGTCCTTAACACCCGATTTCTATAATGTGGATATCATTGTGGCTTTGAGAAAATGAAGAAGGAGGAGAAAAGCTCAAAGACAGCAGAGGGGGAAGGAGGTGCTTTGCAAATCCATATGCATTCATTTACAGAAGCTGCTTTGGAATTTTCAGCAAAGTTCACATTTGAACCAGATGTACACAAGTAAGGGAAAGCCCTTGGGAGATGGTGTAAATTTCATGACAACATTTCCTCAATTTTGCACTTTGGGGACACAATATACTCTTTTCCCTCTTCTTTTTTTTTGTACAGATCCTGGAGCTTGAACGGAGAGCCTAGATGCTGTCCTTGAGCTTTTTGTTACTCAAGGATAGTAGTCTACCACTTGAGCCACAGCTTCACTATTGGCTTGTGTATGTGGTGTGTGTGTGTGTGTGTGTGTGTGTGTCTGTGTGTCTGTGTGTCTGTGTGTGTGTGTTTAATTGAAGATAAAAGTCTCACGTACTTTCTTACCAGGGCTGGCTTTGAACCAGAATCCTCAGCTCTCAGCAGATCTCACCCTCCTGAGCTAGGGTTGTAGTTGTAAGCCACCAGCACCTAGCTTTTTTTTTTTTTTAATTTCTTTAAATAACAAAGATTTTGGCTCTAAGTGTTCAAATCAAGGTAACAAATCAAATTCAAAAGGTACTTTTCTGGAAAAAAAATAGTGTTAGGAATTTCATCTCTGCTAGAAGCATAAATCAGAGAAGTTCTTTACTTGTTTGGTACTAGGGTTTGAACTCAGGACTTCATACTTGCTAGGCTAGTGCTGAACCACTTGAGCTATGCCCGTAGCCTTGTTTGTGCTGGTTATTTTTTGTGATAGGATCCCCTTTCTGAAGGGTACATGTTTTGCTAGGCTAGATTTTTTTCCAGCCTATCTTGTGACCAGGAACACCTGAAATGCTTGGTCCAACTACACAGGCCCTACCTTTGATCCCTTGAATGAGTGCACTTCTTAAGGGAACTGGCCTCTAAGCATTTCAAAGTTCCCCAGATGAGTCTAATCATGAGGCTCCATTGGGACTTAAATGTGCTGACCAAGTTCAGGGGCCTTCTACCTTCCCTGCCCTCTTCCAATTACCAGGTTCATGGCCTAGTTGGCTGAAAAGCCCCATAACTGGCTGCTTTGGTAAGAGCTTATATCGCATTTCTCAGCTCAGAGAGAGCAACCGAGTTACTACCTGAAGAGCTTTATAAAAGTAGGAAGCATGGATATCACCCAGATCAACTACTTCAAGACCTCTTCAATTGAACCCAAAATCAACCTTCCTTCCTTCCTTCCTTCCTTCCTTCCTTCCTTCCTTCCTTCCTTCCTTCCTTCCTTCCTTCTTTCCTTCCTTCTTTCCTTCCTTCCTTCCTTTCTTCCTTCCTTCCTGCTTGCCTGCCTTCCTTCCTTCCTTCTTCCCCACCTGCTCTCCTTCCCTCCATTTCTTTTTGTCCAGGCAGTGGGGCTTACACAGATCCACAATTACAGTTTTTGCTAGCTAATTGGAGAAAAGAATCTCTTGAGTTTGTCAGGCTGGCTTCAAACCAAGATCTTCAGATCTCAGCCTCCTGACTAGCTAGGATTATAGGTGAGAGTCACCAGCCAGCTCCAGAGATTTGTTCTCACACCCAGAACACCAAGCATCATAAGACACTCCCTTTTCTTCCCTGGTCCAACCCAACAATCTTAGCTTCCAGTAGAAGGAAAAAGAAACAAGTAAAGAAGTTATAGAAGTCAGACTGTTCTGGGACATTGGGATTCATGAATTCTCCATCAAGATAAAGTAAAACAGAGGGCCTGGAACAGTCATGTTGGATTGTTTATACCCTCTTATTCAATCTGCCATTCTACCTCACTGAAATGTACTTGTTGATCTCTCTTTTAAGGCAGCTGTGTTTGGTGGAGACTTGTCTTTACCATGGACTTGGGAGCTCCTGGGGAAGCAGTCATTCCATCACTGTGTCTAGCATCTATAGTCTGAGGAAGAACAGAGGCTCAGTAATGCTGAACAATCAACACAGTTGTCTCAGTTCAGAGCTTTTCCCACCTCTCCACCTCTTCTGCACAGGAGGGTGGGCATGGCAATCTGGTGAGCAGCAAAAAAAAGAGTCTCCTCCTAAAGTGGCATGGCTGGAATATTGACTTCTGAGGCACTCATGTCACTGAAGGACAAAGAGAGAGTGTGGTGAACCAAGTTCCTGCAGTATCTCTCATCCGCACAGTCAAAGCCAGCGTTTGCCCTGTTCATAACCTATGCTTCTCTCATGAGTATCAGTAAACACTTTGATACCACTCCAGTGTATCTTTTCTTTTCTGCCCTATGCTGAAATAAGGAATACGCTGAGAAGCCGTAGGAAATAAACTTAGCCTTGCAAGAAGATTCCTGTGACACCACTAAAAAAAAAAAAAAAACTGCTTCGCAAGCTTCATGCTAATGGCTTTCACTTATGCTCACCCTAATGATACCAGAGCTGTTACAAATGCCTTATGAGCCCTCTCTGCTTCCTCTTTTTATTACCATGCTGTCTTTTTAAAAAAATTAGTAGTGCTTTGGATTCCACATGTAACTTGACAGGTAACTTAAAAGGAATGCTTGTAGAAAGTTATCTACAAGGACAAGAATGGTCGGCATTATTATTTATAGTAGCTTTTGTGCCCTTCTGAATTTTGTTTTGTTTTCTTAAACTTCATGGAAGACTTTTATTTGGTGTTCCTCAATTAACCATAAGTAGGAAATGACATCACCAACACTGAGGCTTGGCTGGGAATTTCATTTAGGCTGGGGATTGTGTGTGTCTCAATGTTACAGAGGACTGAAAACCCAACTCCTGGAGGAAAATGTCACACTGACATAAGATCTTACCTGGGGGCTGGGAAGGTGGCTCAATGGTAGAGTGCTTGCCTTACATGCATGAGGCCCTGGGTTCGATTCCTCAGCACCACATGAGCAGAAAAAAGCTGGAAGTGATGCTGTGGCTCAAGTGGTAGGGCGCTAGCCTTGAGCTGAAGAGCTGAAGGACAGTGCCTAGGCCCACAGTTCAGGCCCCACCACTGACAATAAAAAAAAGATCTTACTTGGTAAAGTCCTAGCCAGGTCCTATTTTAATGAGTAAGTATTGAAGATGTAAGTCAGTATTTAGTATCTTTGTATTGGTTTCATCTAGCTGCTTGAGCTTGATTTTTGTTTGTTTGTTTCTTATATAATTCTTGGACTTATCTTCTACTTCCCTTTTTAACAGAATCACAGTGACTTCATTCACCTACCACAGCCTGTGTATATAACCGAAAAGCACCCAGACCATCCTGCAGAACCTCACCCACTCCATCATCCCAGCCTTAACACCTGACTGTGTCTCCAGAGGTTGAGCCTTTAATCTGGTTCCTTAGTTTTCCTCTTTTCCCTATGAATATGCAGTAGATGTGCTGAGCCATGAGTGAGTTTGACTTTCAAAATTGCAATCATTCACTGCAAAAGAAGAGTACTTTTGTTCCCCATGTATCCCCACTAATAATGGCAATGTTCTCTTTTTTTCAGTACAGGCATGCCTACATTGTGAAATCCAGATATGGGATCCCAAAGCCATCTATCTTGGGTTATTCCCAAAAGGAAGTCTATTAACTGAAGCTTGAGAACTAAGTACATTACTTCTATTAACTGCATATCAAGCCAACAAGCTAAGTAATGACTGAGTTTTCCTTTCTAATATACAGCCATCATCTGCATTTAGTAGCACTATTCCTTGAACAGATGTGCTTTTCAATCTTCTTCCTTTCTTAGGAACATAGGGTTTTTGCTTAATTGTGTGTTTATATTCTCCAACTGTTTCAAAAGGTATTTCTGAACACACCCAGACATCCCTCCCCACCAAGAGCCCAGAGACAAGAAAATCACAGCATCATCACAACCGGGTGCAGGCAGCTTCCACATCAACCACCCAATTAGCTCGTATTCTTTGACTAAATACTCTATAACTAATGCGGTCAGCCTTGGTACTTTGATTTCAGAAGCTTTAGAAATATCTGTGAGTTACCTGAATGTGATAGATTTAGAAGTATGAAAGACAGGCCAGAAGCATTTCACAGACAGTCAGAACACTAGAATTTCACAGCAAAGACACAGAAGGGTATATCAAATTCCCTCCACGATAGTGTTTGGAATAACTAGGCGCATTAACAGGTTTTGTTCAACATTTCTCTTTATCAATAAAAAAAGAGAAGCATCCACAAAGAATCAATATCCAAAGCACCACAGGCCACAGCTATACTTTCATGATTTTCTCCATGCTGAGTTTTAACAAAGAAAATTCTGCTATTATACTTATGAAAGGCACCCACTGGAAGCTGGTAGCAAAAGTGATAACTTTTTTTTTTCCTTATAAAAAGTATAATAAGCTCTTGGGTCACCTTCAAAATATGTTGACATTCTTTCCCTGGAGTTGAGTTTCTGTGGGATAAAGTGACCTGAGAAAGCTGGGAGGAGACAAAATCATTGCTCAGCAGGAAAAGCACAGCGCTGTTGGCCTTGTCCGCGAGTCTCTGCCTGTAGCAAGGTCACGAAATCCAGCGTGAGCCAAGTGGTTTCTCAAGCAGTGGACATGCACAGATAGGCCGCTGGCCCGCACCATGGTCTAACAGCTGCATGTCGTTCAGCCAATGCTTCTGTGAAAACTTGCCCAGTTCTGCAGAGCAAGGCTCACCCTGCAATTTCCCACTGAGTCAGGAGGTCGTGAAAATTCCACTGATGTTTTTAAATAGTCTTGGCTCCCACAAGCCACTTGTGGGGGAGGTATTGGAGTGTGCCTGTGTGTGTGTGGCTGGCAGAGATCTAACTGCAGGTTTCCAGTTGCTACATGTGGAGTGTTAGAAGGGACTTCAGCTGCCTGGGAGTGACACTGGGAAGGTCTATTTACAGTGGCTCGTCAGCGAAGCCAGGCACAAATGTGCACATGATGATCATAGCAGGAATTAACTTCCTTAGTGGAAGGGGACCCTGACTTTGTGGTCTCTTGGCTCCTATGAAAAAGTTATTGGAGACCCCCCTGCTTTGAGCAGCTTTTAGGAAAGTGTACCCACAAACAACACACCACAGTCACTGAATGAATTTTACGTGACCCCAGTTCTTTGTTGTTTCTTTTCAAGTAGGGAGAAGAAAGGTAGGATAGTTAGATGGTGACAGTGCCACAGGCACTTGGACAGATTCATCCCAACTGTGTTTGTCTTTTGCTGTTCTTTGATTTCTGAGAATTTGGAGCTTGGACTAATCTATAGGCATCTTGTTATTCTCACCTCAGTCTGCTAATTCTGTCTCTTGTGGATCTAAAACAAACAAACAACAACAAATACAAGGTGTGTCTCTCTTCTTCACCAAACAGTGAGCTCATTAGTAAGAGAAACTTCCTCTTGGATTGTCAGCCCAGTGTCCAGAACAGAATAAATTTAAATACATGGAAGCTTAATTCAGTTAATAGGAATATTAAGAGTTACACAAGTCTCAGTCCAGACTCCAAATTCCAAGTCTTGCAATTTACTTTGCTGTTGTTGTTGTTGTTATTCTTGTATTCTGTAAGCTAATCGCTGGGGAAGATAAAGCAGTTAGCTCATTCCAGACTTGACCTGAGGATACTTTTACTGACACATTTTCTTTTTGGTGCCAGTACTGGGTCTTGTATTTAGGGCCTATGTGCTGTCCCTGAGCTTTTTCATTCAAGATTGGCACTCCACTACTTGAGCCACAGCTCCCTTTCCAGTTTGGTGTAGTTAATTGGAGATAAGAGTCTCACAGACTTTTCTGCTTGGCCTACTTTTGAACTGTGATCCTCAGGTCTCAGCCTCTTGAGTAGCTAGGATTATAGGCATGAGCCATTGATGCCCGCCATTTTATTTCTTAACCCCAAATAAATACTAATGTTCTGGGGCTCTTGGCTGCTGGGATGGCATGAGATGCAGTGACCCTGGCACAGGTGCACTGTCTTTTCTGGCCAGGTGCTATGTCTGTGCTTAGCTGTGTGCTCTCTAAACACACAAAATAAAACAAGCTTTATGGGATTTTTCCCCACAGAGACTTTTGTCTAAAGAGCTTTGAAAGGTCCACATGTGAACAACAAGTGGCAAACATTCTCCTTTTCTTAAAATTCAGAAAAGCATTTACTTTTTTCTGAGGTTTGTGTCTGATGTCCTCCTTCCTTCCTCCCCTCAATGATTAGCTTCTCTGTCAGAGAGCAAATCCATTAAGGGAGAAGAAGGGAAATTAGAAATAATTAGAAAAGGGTCACTGGACTAAGCACCAGTATTTGTAACAAAAACAAGATGAAAGGTAACTTGGGAGGGTGAGAAGAAGGTTGGAGCCACATATTGACATCAGCTTGTGTTTATTATCTGGAATTTCACCCCAGCCATCACCATCAACAGCCTGGTTATTACCCTGCAGGCATTTTAAGGAAAAGTTCCTATGATTCATTCTCCAGAATGCCAAGGACAAGAAAGCTCTGCCTTCTGTGGCCCTTAGTGCACAGAGCACAGCTCCACTTGCCCCTTGGTCCCTCATTTTGACTGTCCAATAAAGGAACTTGTCTTGCTGTCACCATCTGACATCAGATCCCTGATTCAGGGGCCCTGCCTCAAACCATACAGGTTTTTACACGGTTGAATTCTCTACTGAATGCAGACCTGTTATTCACTCTACTAAAGGCTGCATCTCACGGCTCCTTGAAACAATCAGAGCAATTAATTCTCTGACAAAACCCCAAAGCCTGCTTCAACTTAAGTTGAGAACGATATAGCAAACTCTCTCAGATGCTACTGAGGACAACAAACAGAGTAACAAGCACGAACCCTCCATGGACAGATACTCACAAATGGGCACCAAGCATCTGCAGACGCCAACAGTAAGAGCAGAAAGCTTAGACTAGCACTACCCTGGCTGGCAGAGTCCAGATGCTCTGGCTCATGTGTACCCCTCTGATGTCCACGTCAGTTATGCTTTTTGTCCTTCAGGTAGCTGAAGAGCATCTCCAGGCCCCCTTCCACCAGCTCTGGCAAAGGCTTGGACAGAGGGTTATGGGAAATGTGGAGCCCTTTGTCCATGGGGTTCCAGGCAATCCGCCCCAGTCTACTGAGCAGATAGAGTTCATCTGGCAGGGTCTGGATGTCATTGTTGTTTAAATTCAGCAGCTCCAAGCTTGTGACAAGGCAAAGAGATCTTGGGAAGGAGTGGATGTTATTGTTCTCAGCAATGAAAATCTGCAGGCTGGCCAGGCACTGGATGCTCTCGGCGATGTTTTCCAAGCGATTGGAGCCCACGTGTAAGAAATCCAGCTCCTTCAGGGAGAACACACAGATGGGAATGTGTACAAAATAGTTGTTGCTAAGGTTCAGCTTCCGCAGTCTGGAGAGGTCGGCGAAGCCTGCGGGAAGCTGGGACAGGCAGTTGTGTGACAAACTCAACACTTCTAAGCTTCTGCACAGGCTGAGCTCGGGAGGGACCTCGCTCAGGCAGTTCATGTTGACGAACAGGACTTTGAGGTTCTGTAGGAGGCTAATTTCTCTGGGTAGACTTTTCAGGCGGTTCCCACACAAGTTCAGGACCACGATCCGAGTCAGTTTCCCCACCTCAGGAGGGAGAATTCGGAGCTGATTGTGAGACAGATTGAGTTTCTGGACCTCAGACAAGCCCCACAGAAAGTCCGGGATGTCTGTCATTCCTTTTGTAACCAAGCTAAAACTGACATGGCACATGCCTCGCTTCAGCAGGGACCTTGGGTCCTTTCCCAAGAGCAGGGTATCATCCCATGCGGGAAACTTCTGTCGCCTCCCCAAGGTGGGCATCCTTTTGGGGTCCTTGTCCTTAGAGTTGGCTCTTGACTGCCTGGCTCCCATGGTCCCTTCTCTTCCCTTTTCTTCTCTTCCCTTCTCTTCTCTTCCCTTCTCTTCTCTTCTCTTCCCTTCTCTTCTCTTCTCTTCTCTTCTCTTCTCTTCTCTTCTTTCCCTTCCCTTCCCTTCTCTTCTCTTCTTTTCTCTCCTCTCTTCTCCTTTTCCTCTTTCTCTTCCTCTTCTCCTCTCCTCTTCTTTCTTCTCCTTTTCTTTTACTTCCTCCTTCACTGTTGAAAGTTTGTCCTGCCCCAGCTACTGTAAGGCAGGCTGTGACAAGCCGGGACAGGGTTTAAGTTTGGCCATGAGGTTGCAGCATGGAGAAAATTGATGGAAGAGTCATAGTCAAGCTGAACAGTGTCCAAGATGGGCCCTTGGGTGGCTACAGAGAGCCACGCTCATTCCTGAGAGTGAATTTAAGTGTCTTCTCTCTGAACAGTTGAGCTGTAATGATATACTTGTGTCCAAGTCTTCCAAACAGAACTGCTCAATTCCCTTTGAATGCCACAGTGACAGCTGTCACTGTCATTCTGCCGGAGTTGTATCGACCTGGTATGTGCAAACAGGTCACAGAGTGACTGCAGCTAACTTTACCCACTCAGCCTTTCTTGGGTATCACAGTTGAGCAGGGTGATTAAAAGCTCATCTCTAAAAAAGAAGCAAAGTGGAAAATACCTAGGAGCCCGCACACAGCCATCTCTCCAGAGGATTGCAAAAACTGTCCGCCCATAACTAGACCAAGAGACAGAGCTATGGAGTTCAGATTTCAGAGCAAGAGTCATTGGATGGCATGGGGCTTGTGGATTTCATAGGGGGACTTTAAATGCCACATTAGTGGCTGCCCTCAGCACATATAACAAATTGTCCTGAAAGACAGCCTTGTCCTCTCTGACATATACCAGTCCTCTTTCTTTCTTGAAAAATTATCCTGTATCCTAAGTATGCAGTGTTCATCCTTGGTGTTATGAGATGAACTGCATCTACCACCCCAGTTCACATATTGACATAGATCCAGGGTTTTAGAGTATGGCCGTATTTAGACTATGTGAAAGGAGAAGATGGCCATCTGCAAAGCCTAAGAGAGAGACCTCAAGAGAAACCAGTGTCTGACTTCAAACTTTTAGTATCCAGAGTTGTGAGAAAGACATGCCTGATGTTGAATTGTTACATCCTGCTTCGTTGTTACAGCAAACTAATACAGCTATATAGGGATAGATATATGTGCCTGTGGGTGGGTGAGAAACACTAAAAATAGGGCATGACTAAAAGGAGGAGAAATAGCTAGGTGATGATCTAGATTCCGAGAAAGGGACTAGTGATCCTGATGAGCGCAGAATTGGTCCAGAAGCATGTGGTTTGGGCTGGCAGCTCAGCTGGGCTGGAAAGGGAGGTTACTCAGTGACCTGACCTTGTGGGGCTATCCACCAGCCTAAGAGCTCCAGTTGGGACCTGCTTGGAGCTATCCAGGAACCTCTAAGTCCATCCCCACCCAGGGGGAAGCTCTGGGCCAGAGAAGTCACAGGGCACACAAAGAATGGGAGGCCCCTTCTCTCTCCTGTTAGCATTGGAAAGATCTGATTTCTCAGGACTGAGTTAGACAGGATTCTTTTTTCTTTTCTTTTTATTGCAAAAATACCGTACAGAGGGGTTACAATTACATGCGCAAGGTAATGAGTACATTTCTTATCAAGCATTGTTGGCTCCTCTTTTGTTTCCCCTTCCCATCCCTTCCCATCTCCCCCGACCTCCCCCCCCCACTCCCCTACGCCCTCACCCCTGGCCAAAGTTGTAAAGTTGGTTTTTCGACATACCATCTTGTATATTTCATGGTTGCAATGGGTCCACCTGTATCCCTATTTAAACAATTTGTTTTCTCCCTTCCTTTCCACAAATTATACCAACATCAAATACAGTGAAAACAGGGGCTATACTGTGTGGGAGGGACATACAAAGCAACAAAGAAATCATCTTATAAATATGTTAGAAACAATCGCAAGAAAGAAAAATCATTTGAGTCCTTATCTTGGGGTTCATTTTGCCTAACTTCAGCTTATCTGCCATTTCTGCTTGTCTCAGACATATACTAGTTATTGCAAATAAGGGAAACCATGGGACCTATGTTTCTTTGGGCCTGGATTACTTCACTTCATATAATTTTTTCCAAGTCTTTGCATTTCCTAACAAATGGGGCAATGCCATTCTTTCTGATGGAGGCATAAAATTCCATTGTGTATATATACCATATTTTCCTGATCCATTTATCTACTGAGGGGCATCTGGGTTGGTTCCATATTTTAGCTATGGTAAATAATGCTTCAATAAACATAGTTGTGCTGGTAGCTTTAGTATGGTCTTGTTTCTGATCATTTGGGTAATTGCCCAAAAGTGGGATTGCTGGGTCACAGGGGAGCTCTATGTGGAGTCTTTTGAGGAACTTCCATACTGCTTTCCAAAGTGCTTGAACAAGTTTACACTCCTACCAACAATGCAGTAAGGTTCCCTTCTGTCCACATCCTCTCCAGCATCTGTTGTTATTAGAGTTCTTGATTATAGCCATTCTAATTGGGGTGACCTGGTATCTCAATGCTGTTTTGATTTGCATTTCTTTTATGGCTAGGGAGGTTGAACATTTCTTCATCCTTCTTTCCTCTTCAGAGAAGTTTCTCTTTAAGTCTTTAGCCCACTTATTTATTGGGCAGTTGTTTTTTTGAGAATTTGTTGTTGGGGGATTTAATTTTTTTAGTTCCAGGTATATTTTAGATATGAGAGCCTTGTCTGTTGTATGGCTAGTGAAGATCTTCTCCCAATCCGTGGGCTTTCTATTGATCTTGCTAGCTATGTCCTTTGCCATGCAGAAGCTCTGCAACTTCATGCAATCCCATTTGTCCAACCTTTCTTTGATTTGTTGTGTTTCTGGGTCTCTATTAAGAAAATTTCAGCCTGTGCCAAGGAGACCTAGGGTTTCTCCTATTCCATCCTGTAATGTTTTCAGAGTGTCCGCTTTGACTCTTAGGTTTTTGATCCATTTGGAGTTGATTCTGGTGCAGGGTGATATATAAGGATCTAGCTTTAGTTTTCTACAGGTGATTAACCAATTTTGCCAGGCTGTCTTTCTTCCATTCTATTTTTTTTAGCTCCCTTATCGAAGATTAGATGGCTATAGGTCTGTAGGTTCATTTCTGGGTTTTTAATTCTATTCCATTGGTCCTGAGGTCTGTTCTTGTGCCAGTACCAAGCAGTTTTGATTACTACAGCTTTGTAGTAGAGTTTGAAATTTGGTATTGATATTCCCCCTGTACTGTTCTTTCTATTAAGGAATGTTTTTGCTATTCGGGGTCTTTTATTGTTCCATATGAATTTTTGGATTGCCTCTTCTATTTCCTTGAAGAATGAGGTTGGAATATTGATAGGTATTGCATTGAATTTGTAGATAGCCTTGGGAATTATTGCCATTTTCACGATGCTGATCTTTCCAATCCAGGAGCATGGGAGGTTTTTCCACTTTCTAAGTTCTGTTTTGATTTCCTTTTTCAGGTTTTTAAAGTTTTCATCATAGAGGTCCTTCACTTCTTTGGTTAAATTAATTCCTAGGTGTTTTATTTTTTGTGGGGCTATTACGAATGTAGTTGCTTTCCTGATTTCAGCCACACTTTTCTCATTGTTGGCATACAGAAAAGCCATTGGTTTTTGAGGGTTAATTTTATACCCTGCTACTTTGCCAATGTTTTGAATCAGCTTGAGTAATTTGGGAGTGGAGTCCATGGGATTCTTTAAATACAAGATCATGTCATCTGCAAAGAGGGAGATTTTTACTCCTTTCCTTATTTGGATCCCTTTTATGTTTCCATCTTTAGAACAAGGGTGACTGGCATTTCTTTTTATGGGATACCTGACTAATCTAGTTTTTAAAATCAGGAAATAAATTAAGATTTTGGAGCAGACTATACAGAGCTACTGTTTAGAATGTTTAGAAAAGACAGATTCAGGAGGCTTCTTTTTCCTTCTGTGAGTGTCAAAGGTGAGTCAACACAGAGGTGGGAAGAACCAAGAAGGAGGCAGCTCCTCTCCTCTTTGGGACAATTCTTTCTTTCCTCTTGACATATATTTTTTTTCCAATTAATGTTCTGGAGTACTGATGGACAGTCAGCATTTATCAAATATTTACTACCTGATCCCAATCTTTCTCCTTCCCCCCCTTCCTCCCCCCCCCCCCGCACCAATGTTGTAAAGCTCGTTTTGGACATGACAACTTGTACTTCTCATTGTTGCAACAGGTCCACCTGTATCTTTAAACAGCTGGTTTTTCCCCATCTCCTCCTCAAGTTATACTGACATCGAATATAGTGAAAGCAGGGGTTATACTGTGGGGGAGGGACATACAAAGCAACAAAGAGATAATCTTATAAGTGCATTAGAAACACATGCATGAAAGAAAAAGCATTAAGATACATATCTAAGGGTTCAATTTCCTGACATCACATTATCTGACCTTTTACGCTTGACTCATAGATATACTAGATATTGCAAATAAGGGAAACCATGGGACCAAAATTTCTTTGGGACTGGGTAACTTTACTCAATATGATTTTTTTCTGGGTCTTTCCATTTCCTAACAAAAGAGGGTGATGCTGTTCTTTCTGATGGAAACGTAGAATTCCATTGTATATATGAACCACATTTTCTTGATCCATTCACCTACTGAGGAGCATCTGGGTCAGTTCCATATCTTAGCTATGGTGAATAATGCTGCAATAAACATAGTGGTGCTGGTAGCTTTAGTATGGCCTTGTTTGTGATTGTTTGAGTAAATGCCCAGAGTGGGATTGCTGGGTCATAGGGGAGATTTATGTGGAGTCTTTTGAAGAAACTCCATCATTCTTTCCAGAGTGGTTGAACAAGTTTACACTCCCACCAACAATACAATAGTGTTCCCTTTTGGCCACATCCCCTCCAACATCTGTCATTATTAGATTTCTTGATTTTAGCCATTCTAACTGGGGTGAGGTGGAATCTCAATGTTGTTTTGATTTGCATTTCTTTTATGGCCAGAGAAGTTGAGCATTTCTTCATGTGTCTACTGGCCATTCTTATTTTTTCAGCGGTCTATCTTTAAGTCTTCAGCCCAATCATAACATACAGAGATGTAGTGAATGTGTTTCCCTATTAAATATATTTTATTGATTCTATAACTTCCTTATGTTTTAAAGACAATCACCTATTTACCATGCCATTGGAATTTCAAAAACCTCATCCAACAGGGCTTCATTCTGAGTCTCATTTCAAACCAAAACTCACACTGGGAGCATTGAAGAGTCTCTTGACAAAAAACAAATGCAGTCTGCTATCGTTATTCCTCCAGCACTGTTTTCTGCTAAGGATTATTTTTGCTATTTGGGGTCTTTTATTGTTCTATATAAAATTTTGGATTGCTTCTTCTATTTCATTAAAGAATGAGGTTGGGGATGTTGTTTCTTTGAGGATTTGTTTGAGGATTTCTTTGAGGACTTAATTTTTTGAGTTCTAAGTATATTTCAGATATGAGGCCCTTGTCTGTTATATAGCTAGTGAAGATCTTTTCCTAGTCTGTGGGCTTTCTATTGAGCTTGCTAGCTATGTCCTTTGCCATGCAGAAGCTCTGCAGTTTCATGCAATCTCATTTGTCCAACCTTTGATTTGTTTAGTTTCTGAGTCTCTATTAAGAAATTTTCTGCCTATGCGAAGGAGCCCTAGAGTTTCTCCTATTCATTCCTGTAATATTTTCTTTGATCCATTTGATTGTGATGCAGGGTGATATATAAGGATCTAATTTTAGTTTTCTATGGGTGTTTAACCAGTGTTTCCAGTACCATTTACTGAAGAGACTATCTTTCTTCCATTCTATTTTTTTGGCCCCCTTATCGAAGATTAGGTGGATATAGGTTTATGGGTTCATTTCTGGGTCTTCAGTTCTATTCCATTGATCTTCAGGTCTATTCTTGTGCCAGTACCAAGTTGTTTTGATTACTATGGCTTTGTAGTGGAGTTTGATCTTGTATTTAAAGCACCCCATGGACTCTACTCCCAAGCTACTCAAGCTGATTCAAAACTTTGGCAAAGTAGCAGGGTATAAAATTAACCCTCAAAAATCAATGGCTTTCCTGTATGCCAACAATGAGAAGAGTGCAGCTGAAGTCAGGAAAGCAACTCGATTCGTAATAGCCCCACAAAATATTAAATACCTAGGAATAAACTTAACTAAACGAGTGAAGGACCTCTATGATGAAAACTTTAAAAACCTGAAAAAGAAAATTAAAGCAGACCTAAGGAAGTGGAAAAACCTCCCATGCTTCTGGATAGGAAGGATTAACATCATGAAATGGCAATTCTGCCAAAGGCTATCTACAAATTCAATGCAATGCCCATCAATATCCTGACCTCATTCTTCAATGAAATAGAAGAAGCAATCCAAAATTTTATATAGAACAATAAAAGACCCCAAATAGCAAAAATAATTCTTAGCAGAAAGAACAGTACTGGAGGAATAACGATAGCAGACTGCATTTGTTTTTTGTCAAGAGACTCTTCAATGCTCCCAGTGTGAGTTTTGGTTTGAAATGAGACTCAGAATGAAGTCCTGTTGGATGAGGTTTTTGAAATTCCAATGGCATGGTAAATAGGTTATTGTCTTTAAAACATAAGGATGTTATAGAATCAATAAACTATATTCAATAGGGAAACACATTCACTACATCTCTGTATGTTATGATTGATTATTGTTCCAACTTATGAAAATAAAACCAAAAATGGTGAGAGTATAAAATAGTTGTTTTTATATAAGGGCTTCATATCTGAAATATACTTACAGCTCAAAAAATTAAATCCCTCAAAAACAAATCCTCAAAGAAACTACCCCATTAATAAGTGGGCTAAAGTCTTAAGAGAGACTTCTCCGAAGAAGAAATAAGAATGGCCAATAGACACAGGAAGAAATGCTCAACACCTCTGGCCATAAAAGAAACGCAAATCAAAACAACATTGAGATTCCACCTTACCCTAGTTAGAATGGCCATTATCAAGAAATCTAATAATCACAGATGCTGGTGGGGATGTGGCCAAAAGGGGATGCTACTACACTGTTGGTGGGCATGTAAACTTGTTGAATCACTATGGAAAGAAGTATAGAGGTTCCTTAAAAGACTAAACACAGAACTCCCTATGACCCAGCAATCCCACTTCTGGGCATTTACCCAAATGAGCACAAACAAGGCCATACTAAAGCTACCAGCACAACCATGTTCATTGCAGTATTATTTACCATAGTTAAGATATGAGACCAACCCAGATGCCCCTCAGTAGAATGGATCAAGAAGATGTAGTATATATACATAATGGAGTTCTAATCTTCCATCAGAAAGAATGGCATTACCCCATTCATAACGAAATGAAAAGACCTGGAAAAAATATGTGAAGCGAAGTAAGCCAGGTCCACAGAAATGTAGGTTTCATGGTTTCCCTCATTTGTAATATCTAGAATATGTCTATGATATTCTTATCAGGGGATCACATTATCCCAGTTGCTAAGTGCATAGGACTATATATAATGAAGCATATCAAAATGAACTCTAAGAATTGAAAACAAGAGGCTCTTATTATATTCTTTTGTGGTTATTTCTATTTTTTTCTGTTTTAGTTTTCTATACCCTTTGTCTTGTATATAAGTTGATCTGATCTGTGGAAGGAGAAGGGAATTACAGAAATGGCAGGATAAAGGATGAACTAATGCAACAATGATAAATGAGAGGGGAGAACCTGAGAGGGGAGAAGAGTGGGGAAGGGCAAGCAGGAGAAAATGAGAGAGAGAAGGGAGGGGGCAACAGTGTTCAAAAAGAATTGTACTCATTACCTTACTTCTGTGACTGTAAACCTCCCTACCCCATTCATCACCTCTACATACATATATTTTAAAAATAAAATAGCAGCTTCTGAAGCTACCCTTAAACGCACAGTAACAGAATGTTATCTGTGCTGTGGTTTGTCTATGTGCTGGGAGCTTGTCCCCAGGGAGGAAGTATTAGCAGGTGTAGAGCCATTAAGAGTGTCTTTACTAAGGACATAGCTAGCAATATCCATAGAAAACCCACGGATTGGGAGAAAATCTTCACTAGCCATACAACAGACAAGGGCCTCATATCTAAAATATACCTGGAACTCAAAATTTTAAATCCTTCAAAAACAAAGAAACAACAATCCTCAAAACAACAAATCCTCAAAGAAACAACTTCCCCCATTAATAAGTGGGCTAAAGACTTAAAGAGAGACTTCTCTGAAGAAATAAGAATGGCTAATAGACAAATGAAGAAATGTACAACTTCTTCAGCCATAAAGGAAATGCAAATCAAAACAACATTGAGATTCCACCTCACCCCAGTTAGAATGGCTAAAATCAAGAAATCTAATAATGATAGATGTTGGGGAGGATGTGGCCAAAAGGGAACCCTATTGAATTGTTGGTGGGAGTGTAAACTTTTTCAACCACTCTGGAAAGAATTACAGAAATTCATCAAAAGACTCCACATAGATCTCCCCTATGACCCACCAATCTCACTTCTGGGCATTTACCCAAACAATCACAAACAAGGCCATACTAAAGCTACCAACACAACTATATTTATTGCAGCATTATTCACCATAACTAAGATATAGAACCGACCCAGATGCTTCTCAGTAGGTATATGGATCAAGAAAAGGTAATACACACACACACACACACACACACACACACACGCAGAGAGAGAGAGAGAGAGAGAGAGAGAGAAATTCTATGCTTCCATCCAAAAGTTTGATTTTTATTTTGTCCTTCTTCATGAACTTCACACTTTGTTCAAGCTCAAGCAAACCTAGAGCTAGGAAGCATCCCCCATGTGTCTTGCATTTTCTTTCCAATTCTGTTGTTCTCAAGTTATATCTGATATATATATATAAATATATATATATATATATATATATATATATAGGTTCCCTGTGATATTCAAAAGACTGCTTATTAACTTGATGTTAATTAGGATACCAGTCCGGTGGGATTAGATATCACTCCAGGTACAAGTTAAAGACCCAGATCTTCTAATTGATGTCTGTTCTCTCTCTACCATGAGAATACCTGCCTTCCTTGGCACAGGTTTTCTTCTTGGGCAAGTGACCTGTTATTTTGCTTAGAGAATACTAGTACTGCCTCCTTTCACATAGCCATTGCAGGACCAGCCTGCCTAGCCTAGTGGCTCATCTTTCAAGCTTTGGCTATCTGATCACCTTGGGAAGATTTGTTATTTCAATGCTGTGTGGTCTCAGGAAAGCTACTTTGCTTGTCTATACTTTGCTGCTTTAGAGATGATAATAAGCATATAAAGTTGCTGCAGGATTAAGTGACTCAATCTCTAGTGAAGACCTAGAGCCCAGCTTCATATAGTGGAGGAATCTATGTTAGAAGGAGACAGTCAATTCCACAGCTGCCTCTGGGTACTCCGGGGCCCCTAAGCACATTCCCTAGTGAGCACAAAGCAAGCCTGGTCTTTTCAATATATCTGTTATTTTACAAATCAAGACCATGTGGCATTCAGAAGTTCACTGCCTCCCTACCCTATTCAGGGACCCCTGTTGGCACACTATATCTGGGGAGAAGAGGATCCACGAGGAGGCCACTTCATCCCTGTGGAACCCACTAGATAAAACAAGACCCAGAAATCATTAGGGCTGAGTGACTTACTGGCTCACAGTTTTTTTGAAATCATCCCCACAAATTCACATTTGACTTTTATAAGGGTTTCTTCCAGAAAGGATCCGTTTTGTTTTCTCCTGAGAAAGCCTCTTGCTGGGCTGACTGTGGGTAGCTAGGCTCTGTCGGTTTATCTATTTGTCTGCCCACCATGGAGTAAGCAGCCAAGGAAGGTCTTTATAGGCCTGCTCCTTTGATCCTGATCTATCAAAGCCTACTTAATAATCCTGGAGGAAAGGTGAAATAAAAAGCTATTATGATTATGGGGCTGGGAAGGTGGCTCAGTGGTAGAGCGCTTGTCTTGCATGCCTGAGGCCCTGGGTTCGATTCCTCAGCACCACATAAGCAAAAAGAAAAAAGCCGGAAGTGGCGCTGTGGCTCAAGTGGTAGAGTGCTAGCCTTGAGCTGAAATGCTGAGGGATAGCGCCCAGGCCCAGAGTTCAGGCCCCACAACCGGACCCAAAAAAAAAAAAAAAAAAAGCTATTATGATTACAAATCAAGAGAGTAATCAGTAATCAAATACCAAATCAGCATTCTGTACATTGAACTCACATTGAGAAGCAAGGTCATGATTTAAGAGCAATGGTGCTTTACCAAAGCACAAGCTTTGGTAAAGATCAAGTGTTCTTTCAACAAATTATAAATTATTGTGATACTTTAAGGTAATAAATTGATAAATGGGTTTTTTGAAAAAAGTAGCAGAAAGATCAAATTCAGTTAAATGAACTCTAGGATGGGATCCTTACCAGAGATTAAGATCTCTCCCACAGGAAGTTTTAGATAAGCAGAGTGTATATCTTACTTACATGTTTCATAAGTTTTAAGTTGGGATCTCAAAACTATGAAGAAAAACAGATTTTTGTAAGCCAGGCTCTGATGACTCATGTGTGTAATCCTAGCTACATAGGAAGCTGAGATCTGAGGATCAAAGTTTAAAGTCAGACCAGGCAGAAAAGTCTGTGAGACTCTTATCTATGATTGACCACTGGAAAGCCAGAAAAGGAGCTATGGCTCAAGTGGTAGAGTC
The DNA here is from genome assembly GCF_000151885.1 of Dipodomys ordii. Lineage (NCBI taxonomy): Eukaryota > Metazoa > Chordata > Mammalia > Rodentia > Heteromyidae > Dipodomys > Dipodomys ordii. Next base: position 4,097,973 of record NW_012267316.1, on the reverse strand, counting down.
AGCCTTTAGTGAACAAAACTAAGCAAGAGCACACATATTTGATCTGGTTTGTAAGTTTGATAGTAGTATTATATCGGTGTTAATTTTATGACTTTAAATGACATATTTGTTCAATTTAACTTTCTTTTTTATTAAATTGGTCATGGGTCTTGAACTCTGGGCCTGAGATCTGTCCCTGCACTCTTTACCTCAAGACTATCACTCTACCACTTGAGCCACAGCACCACTTCCTGTTTTCTGGTTGTTAATTGGAGAAAGAGTCTCTTGGTATGATTTGGGGAGGAGAAGGGAAAAAACAAATTGTTTAAATAGGGATACAGGTGGACCCATTGCAACAATGAGATGTAAAGATGCTATGTCGAAAAATGAACTTTACACTTTAGGCGGGGGAGGGGGGGCAGGAATGTAGTCTTGGAGATGGGAGGGAAGGGATGGGAGGGGAAAACAAAAGAGGAGGCAACAATGTTTGATAAGAAATGTACTCATTAGCTTGCTCATGTGATTGTAACCCCTCTGTACAGTATTTTCACAATAAAAAACGTATTTAAACAACAACAACAAAAAACATGCCAGGGGCTGGGAAGGTGGTTCAGTGGTAGAGCTCTTGCCCTGCATGCATGAGGCTCTGGGTTCGATACCTCAGCACCACATAAGCAAAAAGAAAAAAACCGGAAGTGGCGCTGTGGCTCAAGTGGTAGAGCGCTAGCCTTGAGCTGAAGAGCTGAGGGACAGCACCCAGGTCCAGAGTTCAGGCCCCACAACCGGACCCCCCTCCCCACCAAAAAAAAGAAGAAAAAAAACATGCCAAAAAAAAAAAAAAGTCTCATGGACGTTTCTGCCTGGACTGAACCTCAGATCTCAGCCTCTTGAGTAGCTAGGATTACAAGTGTGGCCACTGGCCCCCAGCTCAATTTAATTTTCTAAATTACCTACTTTGTGTGTGTGTGTGTGTGTGTGTGTGTGTGTGTGTGTGTGTGTCGTGGGGCCTGAACTCTGTGCCTGGGTGCTGTCCCTCAGACCTTCAGCTCAAGGCTAGCGCTCTACCACTTAAGCCACAGCACCACTTGCGGCTTTTTCTGCTTATGTGGTGCTGAAGAATCCAACCCAGGGCCTCATGCATGCAAAGCAAGTACTCTACCACTGAGCCACCTTCCCAGCCCTCTAAATTACCTACTTCTATGTTAGTTAGGAAGAAGACTTTTTTTTTCTGGAAGTGATAAAATAGAACAAAGCCTTAGAGACAGAGCTATTCTGAATTCAGATTCAAATCTTTAGTAAAGAGTTGGGCTTTGAATTCTGAGAACTTAAGGTCAGTGCCTGGCTCTGCCACTTTCTAGCTGGTGAACTTAGATTAGTTCCTCTGTCTCTCTGACCCTCAGTTTCCTCTTCATGAATATGGGTATAATGATTCTTTGGTTCCTATGATGTTTAACTGAGGAGGAGTAAGTTGTAGAAAGGCTAGATGGAAGAGCCACTAAGAAGAAAGCAAAATGAAGACCAAGTCTTTTGTGAGTTCTACTCTAGGTCTAAATTTATTTCATGTTATGTTCTAATAGCAAAATATGTTTGCTGTGATAAGAACAGTCAGAAGGAGGGAGAGGCTCTGCTAGAGTGTGAGAGCACAGAGAATGGAAAGCCCTGCAAGAGCTGGAGAAGAGCCTGCAGAGAGAAGCTGCAGGAGGGGAATGCGGGGGCTGGAGGTGTCCTATGCCCAGTAGGGCTTTAGAGAGCTGGGAAACCTGAAATGGAGAGGCAGATGGGAGAGAGGTAAGGCAGCAGCTGAAGATGCCACAGAGAGCTTCAGTATGGTAGGAAAGATTATAAAACATAAACAAAAAGCACCACAAACCATCTTAGTGTTGGTCTTGGACTAGAAGATCTCTAAAGACTCCTGAGCTTGAGTTAACAACTTTACTTTGTCTAATGGACATTCTGCTCAATTTAAGTTTGGGGATAGTTCTATTGGTCCATTTTCATTCTATGAGAAAATATGTTGCTTTAGCTAGATTTGTTAGATTTAATGATTTAGTACCATTATATATATCCCCTTAAAAATAAGGGGTTGACACAGCATCACTGTTTTTAGAAGACTGCTCAGGGGACATTTTGTTTTCAAGCCACTGAACAAGTGTCCTTTGAAATGGACCAACCACAATCAAGCACTTACATACGGTCCAGCCAAAATATTTCACAACCATCTTTTGAGAGCCAAGCAAATTATTTTTAACCAGTCAATGCTAAAGACTCCCTGAAGCAGGTCATCAAACAGAAGTCTGTGTTCTTTCCCTGCTGCTTCTAATCTTGTAATTGCAAACAGCTGAACCGCATGAACATCTACAAAGGACATATATGCGTCACAAAAACCTAGTAAGCTGGAACACCTTTCCACTTTTGCTGTGTATCATTGGAGGGAGGTCCAAAGCTAGGAAGCATCCCTCCTTCCCCAACCAGTGCACAGCCAAGAATGAACTGAACCCATACTCTACATGTGGCCCCTAAATCCACAGAATTTCTTCCACTGCAAGCCTTCTCCTGAAATTGCCTTAATGACCAAGCTTCTTAGGGACATTTTGTTTTAAGCAGAATCAAATCTTCAAAATAAGGGAGATGAGACTAATTGGCTGGCCTGCAAACTTGAGAAGTAGATATAAATAATGTGTGCCCCAAACCACCTCATGAGGAGGAATAGTTTTCTGCTTCCCTACAAACACTTGTGGGGAAGGAAAGGGAGAACCAGGGTGGCATGTGGAATTCTGGGTACCCATGTGGTAACTTGTAATCCTCCTTCATCTTACAGAAACAGAAAGAAAGCCCTGGGAAATGGGTGTCATTGTCATATAAGGCATTCGACAGAGGATATGGGACAGGACTTTGAAGCCAGCTGTTCCAGGATTGACTGAGCCTTAGGTTCTGTGTTATAAAATCAAGAAGTCTTTTGCCTCAGAAATCATGGAAACAGTCCAGAAAGGGTAATACTCATGGTCATTTATGTAAACTATAATTTACTCTCTAGATTTACTTCATTGTTGTTGACTAGTGGAGTTTTTTTTGTTGTTTGTTTTTGTCGGTTGTGGGGCCTGAACTCTGGGCCTGGACACTGTCCCTTCAGCTCTTCAGCTCAAGGCGAGCACTCTACCACTTGAGCCACAACATTACTTCCAGATTTTTCTGCTTATGTGGTACTGAGGAATCAAATCCAGGACTTCATGCATGCAAGGCAAGCACTCTACCACTGAGCCACCTTCCCAGCCCAAGTTTTTTTTTTAATTGATCACTTGTCTAAGTTTGTTGTTTTGTTTTGTTTGTGAGAACTGGTACTGGAGCTTGACCTCAGGGCCTCTCACGCATGCTTAGCATTTTTTGTTCAAGGCTGGTGCTCTACCACTTGAGTCATACCTCCACTCTGTCTTTTTTGTAGCCAGTAAGTTTACTACATTTTGTAAGGTCAAGTAAAGGGTTTGATGAAGTATACAATAGAATGACACTACTGGTTCATTACAAATCACAGTGAATCACTAGAATACAATGTGGTTTGGCTATGGGGAAGGATACAGGACAAATGAATGTTATAAAGGAAAGGATCTTTTCAATAGGTTGGGCTAGTTCACTTTCGTTTCCCCAGCTATATGACTCTGAAAAGACTGCTTGAGAAAGCTGAGACTTTTTTTTAATTGTGAAAATACTGTACAGAGAGGCTATAATACATGGGCAAGGTAATGAGTACATTTCTTATCAAGCACTGATGCCTCCTCCTTTGTTTTCCCTTCCCATCCCTTCCCATCCCTTCCCATCTCCCCTCCACACCCTGCAGCACCCCTCCCACTGCCAAAGTTGTAAAGTTCATTTTTCAACATAACGATTTGTACATCTCATTGTTGCAATGGTTCCACCTGTATCCCTATTTAAACATTTTGTTTTTTTCCTTTCCCTTCCACAAATTATACCAACATCATATACCATGAAAACAGGGGTTATACTGTGGGGGAGGGACATACAAAGCAACAAAGAAATCATCTTATGATTTGTATGTCCCTCCCCCACAGTATAACCCCTGCTTTCACTATATTTGATTTCGGTATAATTTGTGGAGGAGATGGGGAAAAATAAGTCATTTAAGGATACAGGTGGACCCATCGCAACAATGAGAAGTACAAGTTGTCATGTCGAAAATGAACTTTACAACTTTGGTGCGAGGGTGGGGTGGGGGGTGAGGGGGGGGAGGATTGGGTGGGTGGGTGGGAGGCTGGAAAGGGATGTGAAGGGTAAACAAAGGAGGAGGCTGCAATGCTTGATAAGAAATGTACGCATTATCTTGCCCATGTAATTATAACCCCTTTGTACAGTATGTTCACAAAAAATTAAAAAAAAAGAGTAGAAGTCAAGGTCAAGCCTCCATTAACAAAGAGAAATAAAAAAGTAAAACAGGAAAAAATATGTTAGAAACAATCACAAGAAGGAAAAAACATTTGAATCCTTATCTTGGAGCTCATTTCACCTAACATCAACTTAATCTGACCATTTCTGTTTGTCTCAGACATATACTAGTTATTGCAAATAAGGGAAACCATGGGACCTATGTTTCTTTGGGCCTGGCTTACTTCACGTAATATAATTTTTTCCAAGTCTTTCCATTTCCTAACAAATGGGGCAATGTCATTCTTTCTGATCGAGGCATAGAATTCCATTGGGTATATATACCACATTTTCTTGATCCATTCATCTACTGAGGGGCATCTGGGTTGGTTCCATATTTTAGCTATGGTAAATAATGCTTCAATAAACATAGTTGTGCTGGTAGCTTTAGTATGGTCTTGTTTGTGATCATTTGGGTAAATGCCCAAAAGTGGGATTGCTGGGTCATAGGGGAACTCTATGTGAAGTCTTTTGAGAAACTTCCATACTGCTTTCCAAAGTGGTTGAACAAGTTTACACTCCTACCAACAATGCAGTAAGGTTCCCTTCTGTCCACATCCCTTCCAGCATCTGTTGTTATTAGAGTTCTTGATTCTAACTGGGGTGAGGTGGTATCTCAATGTTGTTTTGATGTGCATTTCTTTTATGGCTAGAGAGGATGAGCATTTCTTCATGTGTCTATTGGCCATCCTTCTTTCCTCTTCATGCACAAATTTTACAGCATATGATTAAAAAAAATGCTTCTGGCTTTTTGCCGGTTAATTGAAGATGTGTCTCAAGGGCTTTTCTGCCCTGGTTAACTTTGAACTTCAATCTTCAGATCTCCTGATTAGGTAGGATTATCGACATGGCCACCATTGCTGGGCATTTGTTGGGTCTTGACATCTTCCAAGGTGGAAATCGCCTTGATGGAACTGTTTAGTGTAACTGGGTAAGTATAAAGTAAATGTAAAGAGAAATTACTTTGACATTAGACAAAAGCAGGTTTTACTGCTCTTTCTGTGTCCTCCACCTTGGCACAGTGGACTAATAGTTTACTCTGATAAGCTCGGCCTCCTCATGTGTGAGCAGAGATGGAGAAGCCATCTGTGCCTCATGTTAGCATAAGGAGTAAGTGTACCTGTCTTCAAAATCTAAAGTAATTTTGATTAGTAGGAGGTGTTCCCCAGGAAACATGGTCGACAGAACATGGTGGAGACTGTTGGAACTAAGATCAGATGAAGTGTCTTTTAGTTACTTATTTTTGTCGGCCATGGGACTTGAACTCTGGGCCTGGACAGTGTCCCTGAGCTCTTCAGCTCTAGGTGAGCACTCTACCACTTGAGCCACAGCACCGCTTCCAGTTTTCTGGTGGTTTATTGGAGATAAGAGTCTCACAGAATTTCCTGCCCCTGCTGGCTTTGAACTGCAATCCTCAGATACCAGCCTCCTGAGTAGCTAGGATTACAGGTCTGAGCCACCAGCACCTGGCAGATGAACTGTCTTTAAAGAAGGTACTTGCCTGAGCTGGTCACAAATTCAAATTGAGCTGGGCCTGAAGCTGCCCGTGTGCCCACAAGTGGACACTTCCACACCCTTTAACAAAGCATGCTGCCACTGGACTCTTTGTGAAAGTTGCAAGACTAGAACCTGAATTGCCCCACATCTTTTCACCCATCCCAGAGCCCCAGCTCAGTCTCAACAGTCAACACAGAATGGCTAATGGCCCATCCAGTATAATGGGGGATCCCCATAAAATGAAATTCAAAATATGAACTGAGTTATACTCATGTCATTTAATGGATACATCCTTAGCTAGAAGATACATAATCTAGTGATTTTAGTTGAAATGGAAAGACATTCTTAGTTTTGCAATCTGTTGATTGCAATTGGCTGAAGCATTGTTCAAAGATTTTCTATAAATGAGAGCAGGCCCAGGCAGAATGGGAATGCAGATGTGTGATCCTCACTGATAATCTGCATATTCCATGCAGGTATAGGGATGGAGTATTCGAGGAATTCAGCACCTGTAATTTTTGGGCCAGGGTGTATTAACTCTGTGTGTGTGTGTGTGTGTATGTGTGTGTGTGTGTGTGTGACTATGTGTTGGTGCGCACACATGCATGTTCACACTTTTACTGCATACAGAAAAGATGCTGTCATTTTGCTGCAGGAGTCTAGAGACAGGGAAAGAGTATATGTGACAGCCCAGATGGAGGGATTGTGTGGCAGCAACACAAAGCTGACTAACAATGTGAGGAGCTGAGAGTTTTAGAAAATACCTCACTATGGCCCACCTTCTCTCCCCACCTAAGCACTGAGCCCACTCCTGCATGGAGGGTGCACTCCAGCCGTACCCTGGTCACTCCATCCCGTGGCGCTTTGTCCTTGCTCATCCAACTACAATGGTAAATGGGGGAGAAGTTTCATTCCACTGGAATTCCCTTTGAGAAACTGTGTTTGAAAACAACAACAAAACAATTAGAAGCCAGGTGCTGGTGGCCCATACCTATAATCCTAACTATCCTGGAGGCTGAGATCTGAGGCTGGAGGTTTGAAGCCAGCCCAGGCAGCAAGGTCTGTGAGACTCTTATCTCCAATTAAAACACCAAAAAGCCAGAGTGGAGTTGTAGCTCAAGTGATAGAGCACTAGGCTTGAGAACAAAAACTGAGGGCTAGAGCCCAGGCACTGTACTCAGGCTCCAGGACCGGTGCGCACATGTGTGTGCATGCGTGCACACACACACACACACACACACACACACACATGGGAAGAAAACAAAAGAGCAATTAGAGAATCTTGGATTGATGCTCAGAGGATATGAGCAAGTAGCAAAGGATGGCCTCCAGGGTGCCTGTCATTGGAGAGCTCCTGCTTTTGCTGTGCAATGGTGATGAATTTGGGGGTACAAGTTTGGGGAGTTGTTCCTGGGATTGCATGTCTCCCCTCCACAGAGGGAAGGCATTTGAAGCTCCCTTTGAGAAGAACTGTCAGAGGTAGGGGAGGAACAAACGCCGAATGGGGAAAGATGGCTGAGGGAGGGCTGGCTCCAGCCAGCTGTGCAGCAAGGGCATGGCTTTGGAGAGCACCCATGTCCAGCAAGAGGAATGGTGTGCCCTCTCTGATGTCTCTACTACCTGATGGTCCCCAAGGCTGACAGTGTGTCAGGGTGCTTTCAGGGTGTCCAAGGTGGCTCAGGGGACAGAGCCAGCACGTGCAGATAAATATCTAGAAAATGAGGGGATGTCATCTCAGTTACCTTGGACTAATGTTGTGAGGGTACATGTGCCTTCGTGTGTATGTATGCCAGTGTGCCTGCGTGCACTTGCATATGTGCTCATGCCTGCATGTGTGTGGAGGAGCTGTTCCTCTGAAACCTTGCCAGGGATTAAAACTGCACCGATGGGGGAGAATGCTGGAAGGAGTGACACTGATCAAGATTCACTGCACGCATACACTGACATGTTGAGATGAAACCACTTTGTGCAACTACTTAACGATAATGAAAAAAATAGAAGAAAAAACTACGTCCAAGCTGAGTCTTGGTGGTTCATGCCTATAATCCTAGCTACTCAGGAGGCTAAGATCAGAGGTCTGGACAGAAAAGTCCGCAAGAGTCCACTCCAAACTAACCAAGAAAAAGTAGGTCAGAAGGTCTGGCTCAAGTGGTAGAACACCAAGCTTGAGCAAGCAAAATGAGAAAGAACATAAGCCTGGAATTCAGGTCATAGTACACACACACACACACACACACACACATACACACACACCAATGGCTACTATGAACAGGCTCTGGTCTCAGCCCCAGGAAGGAGACAGATCTATCAACCTAAGAATTACATTCAAAGCTCCCTTCTGAAGGAAGCCCAGGTGAATAGGTAGAGAGGCGTTTTCCTCTGCACGTAGTAGGTTCTTTCTGACTGCAGAGAGAGCTAAGTGAGCATCTGTACTTCCCCTAGGTTTCCATCTCTCACAGACTTAATCCACCTTTCTAGGAAATATCAAGCATTTTCTGTACCCAGGCTTTTACCCATGAGAAATTCCTATTTGCTTCAGTTGGCATTTTACCACATAAGCAGAAATCTAAGAATGAACTCAGATCAGATCTAGAGTGAGCAAACTTTGCTGGGTCCTAGGAAAAGCTGGGAGAGCCTTATAATGAATGGTTTATTAGAAATATGAGATTGTAAAGCTTGCACCCATGAGGAGGTGTGTCTCCTGGAGGATGGAGAGGTGTGGCTGGGCTTCATACCCAGCAGGACTGACATTGGCCTGAACTTCTTGGCTTCAACCTGGCATTGTGCAGCCAGCATGGGGCAGAAATTGAGCAGAACACAATGCTCCTGCACGGACACAAGCTGCTGTAGCCAGGTCAGTGCAGTAGCTCATGTGACACTGTAAGTAAAGCACCAGCAGATTCAGGCAAATGCAACAGGGTAGCTGACCTGGGATGAGTACAGGAGTCAGGTTTTTTTTAATTTAATTTTTATTATTTGTGTGTGTTGGCACTGGAGCTTGAACTCAGGGCCTGGATACAGCTCCTCTGCTGCTCCCTGGTCTCCATCTTAATTATTCTACCATGAAATCTAGGAGGAGGTTAAAATCAACAAATGGGAGATGATCTAAACTCATTCTTGACTCTTTGAGGCAGAAAAGGTAAGCTTTACACAGGTCCACACTTTTTTTTTTTGCCAGAATCGGTATGTTTGGAAGACTCGTTCAAAATAGATGTCCTACAAATGCTGGAGGGGATGTGGAGAAAGAGGAACCCTATTACACTGCTGGTGGGAATGTACACTTATACAACCACTTTGGAAAGCAGTCTGGAGGGTCCTCTGAAAGCTAAAGATTGACCTCCCTTACGACCCAGTCATACCACTTCTAGGCATCTACCCTGAACAACAGGAACCAATATACAAGGACATGTGCACCTCCATGTTTATTGCAGCACTGATCACAATAGCCAGGATATGGAAACAACCCAGATGCCCCACCACAGATGAATGGATCCAAAAATTGTGGTATCTATACACAATGGAATATTATGCAGCCATTAGAAATGACAAAATAATGGCATTTGCAGGGAAATGGATGGAGCTAGAAGGAATCATGTTGAGCGAGGTAAGCCAAAAAGAAAGAGACAAATGGTACATGGTCTCCCTGATAAGTGGATGTTAAATCCAAAATGTTAGGTGATATGACAAAATTAACAGGACTTAAGAAACAAAGAACTTCCATTCATCTGGTCGAACCACTACTGAATAACCCCATGCTGCTGATCACATGTATGGTGTATATGTCTACACCGTTATATGTTATAGACCATGATAGACAATTTGCTCCAGGAAAGTTAGAATGAGCATGTGACTTTAAATGAGCATCATTATTCCACAATACTGTGAAATTTGGGAAATTATGTAATCATTTAATCACAATAAAAAAAAAAACACCAGAAAACTAGAAGTGGCGCTATGGCTCAAGTGGTAGAGCATAAGTCTTGAGCTGAATTGCTCAGGGACAGCTCCCAGGCCTAGAGCTCAAGCCCCACGACTGACAAAAAGAAAAAAAAAAAAAGAAAGAAAGAAAGAGAGATCTTTCTAACATATTTATAAGATTATGTCTTTGTTGCCTTGCATGTCCCTCCCCCATAGTACAACCTCTGCTTTCACTATATATGATGTTGGTATATGTGGAGGGGAAGGGAAAAACAAATTGTTAAAATGGGGATACAGGAAGACCCATTGCAACAATGAGATGTACAAGTCGTTATGTCAAAAAACGAACTTTACAACTTTGTTGGGGGGGAAGGTAGGGGGAAGGATACGAAGAGATGGGACGGGGAAACAAAGCAGGAGGCGACAATGTTTGACAAGAAATGTGCTCATTGGGCTGGGAAGGTGGCTCAGTGGTAGAGCGCTTGCCTTGCATGCTCGAGGCCCTGGGTTCGATTCCTCAGCACCACATAAGCAAAAAGAAAAAAGCCGGAAGTGGCGCTGTGGCTCAAGTGGTAGAGCACTAGCCTTGAGCTGAAGAGCTGAGGGACAGCGCCCAGGCCCAGAGTTCAGGCCCCACGACCGGACCCAAAAAAAAAAAAGAAAAAAGAAATGTGCTCATTATCTTACCCATGTAATTGTAACCCCTCTGTACAGTATTTTCACAATAAAATATATAAAAAATAGATGTCCTAAAATAAGCTCTGCTTAGGACAGCAGGACTACAAATTTGGATCCCATTATAGAAATTATGCATATTAAGGTGAGTTTTGGGTTGGTTGGTTTGTTTGGGGAAGTTGTTTTGTTTTATCCATTAGACTTTGACGATTAAAATACTTGCTTTGAAATCCATTTTTCTAGGTGTTTATAACGCAAACCTGACAGCTAACCTAGCTTACTGAATTTGTGTTGCTGCTTGCAAATTGAAGCAACTTTGAATGTTTCACACTCTGGCTCAAAGCTTGGTCTTTTCTTTGATTATTTTGATGAATGCAAAAAAATGGCAGATTAATTTTAAATATTAGCTGACTCTCTATGGCTTACGTGTGAAAAATTTTCCTGGGTGGTAGTTTGCCTCTAAATGTGTTCAGTGAATGCAAATTAGATTGTGACTGCATGCCATTAACACCTGTTCATATCCAACTACCGTTGGGGCTAGAGAGGGAATTTCTTCTCTGTTGAGACTTTCCCAGCCCATTACCAAATCTCTATTGACTCAATTCCTCTATGAAATTTGTGACTCATGTAATTTTGGCCTTGGGTCTTCAGTTTAATTTTCAGCCTCTGGAAAGCTGCTTTTTCTCTTGTCTTATATTAACTTAGAATTATGCAGCATAATTTCCCATTGAGATGAATGAAGCAACGAGAAAAGACAGTAATGAATGCCACAGGTCTCTTTTAAGACTTGGAGAAAATTTTGCAAAGCAAAGTTGTCAAGTATTTCTTTCATAACATTTTATCATTTCTCCCAATTATATTTGTGACAGTTACTTAACAATATTTATTAATTTCTCTTAGCAATATTTTAGTCTTACCACTAGTATAATAATATGTACTATTTTAATATACTCAGGTGATTGTGTTTTGATAAAAAATAAGATAGATGATTGTCGCTAGATAATTAAACTCTTTCTAGTTATTAGTTTAGTGTTTTGCTTTTTTTCATATTATTTAGGTACATGTACGCCACTTTCACTTGTAGAAAGAATAAATAAATAGGTGATGTATTAGGTTTTTCCTAGCTGATAATTATAATCATCACTTTTTTATTCTTGTCAAAATCTGCAATAAAAAGAGGTTACATTTTGAATGTATAGTGTTTAGTACCCTTGTATTGCCACTAGGTGGAGATGTTGGCTCTTTATTACTGGTTACATCAGCCTCCACTTAGTCTGTAAAGCTGCTTTCTGATTCAGAATGGCTCATTATCCTCCTGTGCTTGGCATAATTATAAAAGAACTCTCTAATCGTTCAGAGAGGCAGTGAAGTTGCTAATAAAAAGAAACTGATGAACGCCATCAGATACCTTGAGAACTTCTGAAGAATATTCAGCTGCCTTCGGCTCATCTCATACTAACAATGACTCCACTAGAGAAAGCAAAATGATTTTTAAAAAAATCCACACAAGAAACACATTTCACTGAAGATAAAAGGGAGCAAAATGAAGTTTTGAATGGCTCCCAAACTGCTTATTAAAAAAAAAAAAAAGACGGCCGTGAAAATGTCAATCAACCAAATCTCCCCCCCCCAACACCTCCCCACCCCCACACCACATACACTTCTGTTTCTCTTTTGGAATCCAGTTCAAAGATCCCATCATAGTGACACTGAATTCTGAATATTAACCCATGGAGGAGCTGTAGAGTCCTAGTCCCGCTCACGTCCCCCTGCTAAGGTAGGAAAATCAGTCTCTAGGGCAGTGACATCCCTTCTCTTTCATGGGGGTCCAGGTGGTGACAGCAGCAGGCAGGGACCTCCTGGGGTGGTCAGAGCCTTTCTCCCCCTGGCGAAGGATAAGATGTGGTCCCCATGGCATCCACCAAGCCCTGTGAGCCTGTCATGAGCACCTTCCTTGTGTCTCTTCACTCTTAGGGGCTTCTATTCTTCCTGCTAGCTTGATATTTCCAGCCTCTTTTCTTCCACCTCCACATAAAGGTAAAGAGGACACTTAGAAAGCATTAAACCAATGGGTGTCATCTTTCCTTTTTCTAGAAGCCAGATCTTATGGCAGCCATGTTGTCATTAGGTAGATCATCTGGGAAGGAAAGAAAAGAACACTTGGAGCTGCTACTCACCCATGAAATGAAAGGGTGAGCCTTGTCATCAGCAGAGATGTGCCTGGCTTAGGCTGAACTCCCCAAGTTTCTACGCTACAGAGCTAACTTCTCAGTACCTCTGATTATAACTGTTCTGAGAGACAGAGCTCTCTGGAGTGGGCTCTGATCCAGTATGATTCGTGTTTCTATAAGAAGAAAGCATCTTGATACCAAGACACACATAGAAGGAGGATGCCGTGACGGCACAAGAAGAAGCCATGGAGAGAGGCCTTGGAAGGAAGCAACCTTGCTGATACCTTGATCTCAGACTTGCAGCCTCCAGAAATCAATCTCTGTTGTTGAACCCAAGCAAGCTGTGATACTTTGTCATGACAGCAAATAAAACAGACCTGACTTTCCTCTCCTGGAGGAAATTGGACCAATTAAAGGGACAACGAGAGCAAAGGCATTTGGTTCCCTAGGATTCTGGGAAGAAAACCTCAGAGTTCTTGACCTCAGTGGGGCGACCCATGTTTGCTTTAGTAGTATAGTGTGGCTCCTTCGGACCACACCTCCCTCAGCATCCATGAAGCCTGAAGACCGATCCGAGCATTGATGGAGGTCACTGGGGAAATGCAGAACCTCACTCACACATCAGAGACCCCCTGAGAAGAGCAAGAGATGCTATGAGAAACCTATCTCGACCCTGTAGGGTCAAGATAGTGCCATGCCCTCCCCACACAGTTGGGGGCAAGTGAACAACTGACAGGTAGAATGTTCCTTGTAGAGATAAGGGGGTACAGCTAGCAGGGGAGGCCACCAGGCCAGCTGAACTGAGATGGTGGGACAGCAGCAGCACATGGCAGCAAAGTGAGCAGTCACCACAGGACAGTCGCCATGGCTGAGATCCATCTTGGACCTGCAGTGCAGAAGAGAGACCCCCGATGCAGAACTGAGGGCTCCTGAGTTTCACTGCTCCTGGCCCAGATGCTATCTTGGAATTGAAAAGGACTGTGGCTATGAGATGCTGAAGAAGGAAGTATTCTGCAGGAGACTGAAAAGCAACAGAGAGAATGTTCTTGTCCTTGGGAATTGTACCTTTCCCTTCTCCAGGGGGAGGAGGGAGATAAAGTTGATAACACTCTCAGTGAACAACAGCCGGGCAGCAAAGGTCAGCGGAGTCACAGGTGGATGGAGACCATTTCTCCTGCTTTACATGCAGAAGTCCCCCTCATTGGAGCATGACAGATTGCCTATCTAAACAAATGTCCACATTGTCCCTCTTTCTTTTTCCTATCAATGCTAGCAAGGGCGGATTCCCCACTGACATCACTGAAGCTACCCACTGATAAGCATACAAAGCTGTGTTGACTCTTCTTAGGGCTGAGGAGGAGGGGAAAGCCCGACAGTGGCATTAAGCCTAAGGAATCCAGTTCTGGGTGGTCTTTCAATCAATTGGCCATTGATTATGCTTGTGGACAGTGATGTATTAGCTTAGAAGTATTGGAAAGAACCATAAATGGTTTGAGGCCAGGAATGAAAGAGTCTTGAGGTGGGTATTTCGATGCTTTCTATTGAAAAGCTGGTGGGTCCTTTAGGAAGATTCTGAAGCTAAGTAACCAATGTTACTCAATTTCCAAAAAGGTTATTGTCCTGAAAAGCTCATCACCAATTACAAAGTCAAAAATGGAATCATACATCCTGGTGCCAGTGGCTCTTACCTATAATCTTAGATGAGGATGCTGAAGATCATGGTTCAAAACCAGCCCTGGGAAAAAAGTTCCTGGGACTCTTATCTCCTATCAACCACCAAAAAGTGAGAAGTAGAGCTGTGAGTCAAATGGTAGAATGCTGGCCTTGAGCAAAAAAAGAGCTAGTATATACTTCCAGGCCCTGAGTTAAAGCCCCCATATGGTCACACACACAAATGCATGCACGCGCACACACACAAACACACACACACACACACAGGCAAAAAAAATGGCAGATTAATTTTAAATGTTAGCCGACTCTCTGGCTTACATGTGAAAAATTTTCCTGGGTGGTAGTTCGCTGTCACACCTAACCAACCAGTCATCCTAGCTTAGAAGCACTCACAGAGATAAGGATGAAAGCCGTCTTAATGTAGAGGGTGAGCTGTGTACTACAGATTGTTAATCCAGGATGAGGAAAGCTGCTCAGACCTAGTCATGGCAGTTTCTGAGTGGCCATGCACACTGGCGTTTGTCAGTGTTCCCAGGATTGGGTCTCTCTGTGTCTGGGGCCCAGGGCTAGTCATCTCACCTCAGTTCCAGGAAGAAAGTAACTTCTCTCTATTCCTGTTATCAGAATCTATTCACAGGCCTTCAAAGAAATTAGCATTTATGGAGAAATCAGATAGGCACAGAAAAGAGCCAGATAAAAAGCTAAAGGGACCAGAACTGGGGAGGCGGTAATCTCAAGGACAAAGGGTCACACCCATGTTGGGTTTGTAGACAAAGCCCTGGGATGGGACAGGCCAGTGACTAGGCTTCCAAGCAGGTGCTGAGAGCCACGGCTGGGGATAGGATGGGGTAGGCTGGCTTTCCTGGCAAGGTGACTCACAACTGTACTCCCAGCTACCCAGGAGGTGGGGGGCGGGGGGATAATGGTTCAACAGAACGTTAGTGTGCCCTCATCTCAGTCAAGAGGCTGGACGTAGTGAAGTGTGTTTGTCATGTTTCTTGCATGTAATCATGCAAGAAACATACATGGAAGGAATAGGAATGAGCCACACACAGAGATTTCTTGTGTGGCATAGTAAGGCTGAGCACAGGTTCACATGAGAGAACCAACGATTCTGGCCCAGCTGTCTCCTTAGGGTTTGTGTCAGCCGTTAGACTAACTCACCAGGGCTGCAAATAACAAGGGGGTGGAGAACAAAGTCCCTCCAAGGAGCAGATGAGTCACAGATGGGAGGGATGGTTTGCAGGTACCTAGATAGGACTCGTCCACATGCTAGATTAAAAGAGAATGTAGGAATACTTTATCCAGAGGTGAGCTAAGTCAGGTTGGATCCAGGCAGGGAAAAAAATACTGGTTGAGATAAAAGAAATATGGGGACCACTGGAGACAAGGTGAACATAGAATGGTAGGAGATGAGTTGAAAATTCATTTAAAAGGTGGAGACTGTTCACTGAAAAACAACAAATCACAGAATGACATGGACATGCCATCTTATTGTGTTTAGTGTGTGTGTGTGTGTGTGTGTGTGTGTCCATAGAAAGGATGTAGAGCTGGGCATGGTGGCACATGCTAGCAATCTCAAGAGGATCATGAGTTCCAGGTGAGTCTAGACCACATATTGATTCTCTTCCAAGAGAGAGAAAGAGACAGACAGGCAGACAGACAGACAGATGGGGCAGAGACAGAGATACAAAGACAGGCAGAGAGAAAAGTTGAAAGTATTGTCAGTAGAAACCTTGGCTCTGGTGAACTTAATGTTACTCTTCAATTTCCCTGTGTGTGTGTGTGTGTGTGTGTGTGTGTGTGTGTGTGTGTGTGTGTGTGTTGGGATGTGGTGATGGGGCTGGAGATAAAATCCATGGCCTCATACATACTAGGCACCCCCCTCCCACAACCAAGGTGCATCCAGCTGCTATTATCTTATTTCTGCTCACTCTGTATTTTCTACTACTACTTTTGTAACAAGAAAAGATTACTTTGCTAAAATAAATAAAACAATTCTCCTTTATTTATTTATTTTTGTCAGTTGTGGGGCTTGAACTCTGGGCTTGGGTACTGTCCCTGAGCTCTTCAGCTCAAGGCCAGCACTGTACCACTTGAGCCATAGAACCACTTCCAATTTTCTGAGTGGTTTATTGGAGATAAGAGTCTCCTGGACTTTCCTGCTAGGCTGGCTCTGAACCATAGTCCTTAGATCTCAGCCTCCTGAGTAACTAGAATTATAGGCGTGAGCCACCAGCGCAGGGCTCTCCTTTTTCTTTTATTTTAAAGGAGGAGGAGGTGAAGGAGGAATAGGAGGGGGAGGAGAAGGAGGAACAGGAAGAGGAGGAGGAGGAGGAAGAGAAGGAGGAGGAGGAGGAGAAGAAGAAGAAGGAGGAGGAGGAGGAAGAGGAGGAGGAAGAGAAGGAGGAGGAGGAAGAGCAGGAGGAGGAGGAGGAGGAGAAGGAGAAGAAGGAGGAGGAGGAGGAGAAGGAGAAGGAGAAGAAGGAGGAGGAGGAGGAGAAGGAGAAGAGGAGGAGGAGGAGGAGGAGGAGGAGGAGGAAGAGAATCCCTTCAGTAAGGAGCTCTCCCATCTTCATCCCTCACATTGAGAAGCCGGTGCCTGACAAGCCACGATTCCACCCCAGTCACTGAATGTGTCACATCAAACCAGCCAACCATTTAAACAATTTGGTGTTCCAAAGCACCACTTGCATTGGCCTTTTCTCCAACACTGTCTGCATGCAGAGAAGATTGAGAGGATACGTTTTGTCACCCCCATATCAGAATAGCATCCTCCCTTGCCACTCATGGGGGGTGGAAAGCTCTCATTCCCTTTAGCGTAGGGCTATATCATCTGGAGAGAGAAATTTCTGGATACCCCTAATGCTGTCCTAGCATAGCATCCAACGAGGGAGCTCACTGCTTAGAGCCTGGGAGGGGGTGTTAAGGGGCCCCCATGTTGAGTGCCTGAATGTGACTCTGGCCACTTGTTTCCCACCCTTTGCTCTCTCTGTCAACACCAAAAGAGGGCGTAGAAGATCATCTCATGAAATACATCGGGAAAGGGAATGGCCTAATGCCTGCCAGGGCTTAGAACTGGGCCTGTCCTATAGGGGCTTCCTATGTGTCACTGCAGAGACACCAGGCAGGGGAGAGCTACGCTTGGACAGCAGGCAAGCCTCAGGAGAGACACCACGAGGGAAGAGGCAAGCCAAGGAAGCCCCCACATTTCCTCCCTTGCCCACGCTCCTAAGGCAAAGAATGAATTGATCACATCCACCCAGGCCCCGTCTAGTGCCACTGGGGACCAGTTCCGGAGAGCAGGCACAGAAAAGCATTAGCCATGGCAATTTCCTGCTGCCTGTTCTAGACAGGCAGGCCAGTGGGAGCTGCTGCACGGTCTTGGATAGGGCAAACAGATGCCCTCTGGGGGCCAGGAGAAGGTGCCTGGGAGCCCTGCCGGTGGAAGGGACTCCAGCTTTGGGAGGAGTAGGATTATAGGGGGTTACTGCAGGGGCTGTGATACCCAGGCCCAGTTACTCCCTTCCTCCCCAGCTCAGCAAGCCTCAGGTGGTCACTATGAATGTGACCCTAGCAATCAGCAGGGGATCCACCCAAGGGACAGCATGCCTACAGGAACACCCACCAAGGAAGTCCACCATCTAGGAGGGGGAAGCCTTCCCCACCAACACCCAAGAACGACATCTCGTAGACCCAGGTTAGCTCAACATGCTTCAGCGGAGTCCTCTCAGGGTCCATGGCCACTTCAATGTTACTAGACCTGAAGAAAGTCCTGGAAAAGGAAGGTTAAAATGAAAAGATAGGATGTACTAGTCCATTGTGGATCTATTGTTTTACTTTCACCAATTTGATGAATGCATATGACCATGTGAAGGGATTGCCAGGAGTCCCTTCCCAGACCTAACCAGAGACCCAAATAAAGAGCAACAGGAAGAGTTTTTCATTTCCGGGCAAGTCTCCATCCTCCAGAAGAGATTCAAGCCTGAAAAGAAGCTTGAAGACAATGTGTTTTTCTCCCCCATCTGAATATCTGCTCAATTCTTTTTATTGACCCAGGATGTAGTCTCTGTTTGGAGGAAGGATTCACTATCGTCTCTGAAAGATAAAGTAGCTGGTAAAAAGCCACAAATTAATGAGTTAGAGCTGGCTTATTTTTTTTAAAAAATCGCATCATCAAAATTTAGATTGGAGGCAGATTAAAAAAAATTGCAATTTATCTTCAAACATTCCCTTGGAAGTGGCATGCAGAAAATGAACATTAATCTCAGAGTCCTGGGACTTTAAATTCTCTTTTGTCCAATCATAATATAGTGTATTTCCTTCTTTCTTTTTTGGGGGATTTTAAATTCTAAATGTAGTTGTCTGTTTTCTTAGACTTTTTGATCCCCTTGGAGCTGAGCATTTTATGGTTATAGGATTTTTTTCTTTCTTTTTTTATGATACAGTCATTTTTTTAAACTACTCTGGGGTGGCAGATAGAGAATATCCCATAATTGTTTCACAGCACAACCTTTGACAAAATAAGTCACTGCAGGTTAATTAAGAAATTTTAAAACTTCTTTCATAGACAATTCTGTTCCCCAAGAGGAAAGGTTATAATTAAGATAGATTCAGTGTCTTTAGGATCATTTAAAATGCCAACCCTTCAAAAAAATAGAGATAATAATGTCAGGAGGGGGAAAAATGCGCTCTGTGTGTGTGTGTGTTGGTCCTGGGCTTGAACTTGGGGCCTAAGTGCTGTCTATAAGCTGTGTTCCTCAAGACTAGCACTCTACCACTTGAACCACAGCATTGATTGCAAGTGGGGGGGGGGGAGTGTGAGGGTGGTTTATTAGAGATAAGACTCTCATGGACTTTCCTGTCTGAACTGGCTTCAAACCGCTATCCTCAGATCTCAGCCTCCTGAGTAGCTAGGATTATGGGCTTGCACAACAAGCACCTGGCTGCAAATGCACTGTTTAATGGACATGAATGAGCAGACCCTGGTAGGCATGATGCTTAGAGGACTTCCTGCTCCACTGTTCACCCATAACATCTCCTCTCCATTCCCAATGCCCCAAAGATGTCTGAGCTTCCCTGTGACTGTCACATCATACAACAGTCTGAGAAGCTCAGACCTTAATGACTCAAAATGAAGACTTCTCGGTGGACTGAAAGCTTCCCATGGCTCATGCTGTGCTAGGATGGGACACACCAGGCTTGTCGCTGATCTCTCCTGGCCAGGGTGAGTGGTGACAGGTATGTACAAGGTTGGTCCTCTGTCTCTTGTGAGTTTGTTTACTCTGGTAGGTGGCCTTCTATGCAAAGTTGTCTGTGAGGTTGACTCCAGCTTGGCTCATATATATGCTCACCAATGCAGCCACTTCTTTGCTATGGGCTGACTCCATAATTCTTACATTCAAATTTCTCTAGGTGAGAGGCAGGCATACCTGCTTCTCAGAAAGCCATTCATTTTTTTTTGTTCTCCACTCCTAGACAATGCCTAGAGATTCTTCCTCTCAGAAGACACCCCAGTGTAACACCTGCCCTATAGCAGGGGAGGGTAGGGGGTTGGGGTGCTCTATTCTTCTAGAACACTGCTGTTTCCAGGGTCCTTTTCTCTTTATCTCTGCTTCTTGACACTTGTCACCTCTTTTTAAAGTAAAAGTAAATGAATGTGGATGGCTGTGACCATTGCTAAATGAGCGCTGGCCCAGATATTCCCAAAAAAGAGCTCATGGTCCTTGCTAGAATAGGGGACATGGCTAACCACTGCCCACAGTGCAAGGGGCTCATCTGAATTCTCAGACAGCAGACACAATCCACTGTTTATGGAATTCATACTTCTGATCCAGGAGAAATTCTTTGCAGTGCAAATGCACAGCATGCAAATTCGTTTTAATGCTGATATCATTGGCTACAACAAAGAAAGTAGAAATGACAAGCATGCAAAGGAGCCAAGTGCACAAAGAAAGAGATGAATCCATTGCCATACCACCCGGATTATGCCTCATCTTGTCTGATCTCAGATGCTGAGCAGTGTGGAGCCTGGCTATTACTTGGAGGCAAGGCAAGGGAGAGGTAAGAAAGGTGGGTCTCATAGGACACCCATCATCAGCTTGCAAGGAGTCAAACACCTGTAGGAAATGGTCCCTGTCTTACTCTGCTGTTGCTACTGGGACAAAGAATCACAGACTGGAAAATTGTCAACTCGTGGTCCTCAATGCCATTAACTAGCTTGTGCCTGTTTTGACACTGCCTTTTGGGGGTTTGGGGACTGCTTAGGTCATAGGGTTGTCAGGACAGTGGAGTGTGTTTTCAGGCAGCCCCCTAACTAAACCCAGGGAACTCACATGACAACAAAGCCAACAATGTTTACCCAAAA
The DNA here is from genome assembly GCF_000151885.1 of Dipodomys ordii. NCBI lineage: Eukaryota > Metazoa > Chordata > Mammalia > Rodentia > Heteromyidae > Dipodomys > Dipodomys ordii. Next base: position 4,077,261 of record NW_012267316.1, on the reverse strand, counting down.
GCAGGCACTGCAGATTCACACTTGAAAGTGGAGGAAGAGAGCTCTGCCCACTCAGCAGAGGGAAGACCTTCCACACAGAGGACAGACCTGGTGTGAACTCGTGGGGTCTGGAGTGAGAAGGCAGAAGGACAAAGCTCTGCCTGGTTTAGGAAAGCAATCACTTGTAAGGAAGATGGAAAAGAGGAAGGAAGGGAAGTGGTATCTACCAGTGGCATGGTAGAGGTGTTTCTTGGCCCCTAATTATGAGTCCTTCCTCAGAAGGACCCAAGGGGTGGAATTTGGAATGTGAGCATGTCCTAAATGTGTTCATGCAACCCAGGGTCACACTCAGAGACAAGGGTTTTGGTGGATGATTCAAATAATTTCTGAAGACAGGATGATGCTCTGATTCCACACAGGAATGCATACTTGTCACACCAGGATGCAAGAAGCAGTTCTGTGAAGGCATGTTTGGCCCAGTGCACAGATGGCCAGCGCCATCTAGTGGGTCATGGAGCAAACTGCTGTAGTCCAGACACTTGAATACTCTGGGTCCTCTCCTATTCCAAGCTACAACAACTGCATTGGTACACAATCAATGTAACTTAGTCAACGGCAGAAGAAAACTATGTATGGCTATAATATTTTTTGGGTCGGGTCATGGGCCTGAACTCTGGGCCTGGGCGCTGTCCCTAAGCTCTTCAGCTCAAGGCTAGCACTCTACCACTTGAGCCACAGCGCCACTTCTGACTTTTTTTTTCTGCTTATGTGGTGCTGAGGAATCGAACCCAGGGCCTCATGCATGCAAGGCAAGCGCTCTACCACTGAGCCACCTTCCCAGCCCTGCATGGCTATAGTATTATCACTTAAAATCGTTGGGAGAGGACAAGGGAGGATAGAATGGTCTTTAGTCCTACAACAGTTTGTCATAAGATATTATTGACTATCCACTAGGGGCTAGGTCTTGGACACAGGTAGGATGGGTGCAGTGTAAGCATGACTGTCCACCTATCTTGATTCCAAGTGTGGATACAGGCTACTGTCACATCTTCTGCAGGTCTAGTCAAAGGTTGTCACTGTAGGCAGGCCTCTTAGGTCACAAGAACAAATGGTCCCCAGATCTTATGACATCATTGCATGATCAAGGGCTGCTTTCGGTCACACCACAGATTAATCTGTCTATTTGGGTTGATTATTCTCCACTTGCTCCTGAGTTCTGTGCCTCACCCTTCTCTGTCTGCTTCACACCCAGCAGGCAGGTCCTGGACTATCACCCAGCTCCCTGATTGGTTAGTGTATAGTAAATTCAGACTTCATCAACATCAGCAAGATGCTGAAGGCTGCAAGGAGAGTGTCAAGATAGTTCTTCTTGGCGCTACCTCCTTCGGTCTCATCAAATGGAATGAGTATAGGGACTTTCATATGGATATGGTACTTAGGTCAGCCGGAAGCACTGCCTTTGGAATTAAGGTCATTTTCATAAAGCCCAAGTTAATTCCTACTGGAGGTTGCTTTAAGAGTAGGACTGGCCTTCTTCTCCTCTGACTTCCTTCCTCTCCATGTGACCTCTCCCTTTCCCCAGTGGTCCTTCCACGATGCCATCTATGGGACAAAGTCAAGGTGTCCTTGGCTTATCAGAGCCAAGTTGTCATGTTTCCTTGCAAGATACTCGTTTAGTAATCTTGAACCTCCAAAACTGTAAGCTCAATAAACCTTTCTTTGTCTACAAATGGTTCGGCCTTAGGTATTATTAAAGCAATGAACTAATAATACACTTGCAAAGAAGAGTAAATGTAGTTGGAACATCCAGAAGCCCAACTTGGTTAAGGAGTGGCATGTGCAGAGGTGGACTCTGGGAAACAGCACTGAGGTCCGGCAGGCACCAATGGGATAGTCAGAGCCAGACTGAAGGGTGTAAACTCGCCTGGGAAGCAGAGGGGAATATCCAATGAGAAGTACCTCAGCAGTAGTTTGCAAGAGAGGTGACATTAGACATCACAGAGGTAATGCTAATATTCTTTCTTGGGTAGAAAGAAACACTTAAGGGAAATGGAAAAGAAATGAAAGACAACTATGAAAGATTCTTGGATATGTCTTAAATTTAGAGAGGACAATGAAATAGTGGTAACAGAGACTGCTATCTTGCTTATCTTGAATTACTCTTCTTGAAATTATTGCTTACTTGTAGAGCTTGGGTTTTACATGAACTGAAATGATTGCCATTTAAAAGACTGTAATTCCCAGCCTTCCTTGACTACTAGGGGCCTCATTTTGGACAATGAGATATAAGTAAAAATTCAGGACTTGGAAGAAAGTTAACTTAAATTGCTGCATCTGGGAGCTGGGCCTTTTCCTTCTCCCAGTTGTTCCTGGAGCCAAGAATGCAAACACACTTGATGGAGCTCCAGCAGTTCTAATGAACCATCAAGTATCCTTCTAGAAAGAGCCTCAGAGTGAGACCAATGGTACAGAAAGGTAGAAACATCCCAAGGAGGCTGGACCCTTCATGCTTGGCCTAGACTAGCAGCCTCTAAAATTCCTTGTGAGAAGATCAACTTTGGTTTGCATAGGTATGGCTTCTGTTTTTGCAGTTGAATTTCAGATGGCCTGGATAGAAGATTCAACAAAATAGGCAACAGACAAAAATGTAATGCAGAAGGCAAGGACTCTACTACAAAAAGGGCAAAGCAGTGAGGTGAGAAGACTGTAAGGAGGGCATTGTCTCTGCCATGTGCCACTGATTGTCTGTCACATTGGTGTGTCCCCAACTTCTCCCTCCTTTCCAATCTCACTTGACAGTGACTCCTTCGTGGTCTTCCCTGCTGCCATTTTACTTGGATTCTTTGCTCCCTGCAAAGACTCTCCTTCCCAGATCCTGGCTACTTAGCCTGGTCCCAGGCATCTCAAAACCTCATCTTCCCAGGCTTTTGATTTTTTTTTACTTTATAAAACTGTAGAGGAATTTCATTTTCCTGTTGTAACCCTCACCCATGGAGACTACCCACGGGGAGGTCATCACAGTCAAAGGGCTCAGATGGTGTTTCACAAAACAAAAAAGACATGAAATCCAGATCCCCATTCCAGGGACATGAAGATCTGTCGAGAGCTTTGAAATTAAGGTTCTCTTTGAACTGGAGCCAGATCACATACTAGGGCAAATTTACTGTCCTTTCAAGTGTTTTCATATGGCCAAACCAGAGTTCCTATTTCTTTTTCTGATACACAAATGAAGCTCTGCTCTCACATGATAAACCTTTAACACCTCAATCAAGAAAGAGTGTTTTAATAGAAAGATAACTAAGAAACTTGAAGAAGAAACGTGTGTGTGTGTGTGTGTGTGTGTGTGTGTGTGTGTAAAATGATATTATTTAGGGTTTATCAACATTAAACACACAACTGCAAACATATAACCCTATGCACTTTCTATTATCAAACTGACCAGAAGGAAAAATCTGACAGTAGATTGTGTGGATATAGGAATGGGGAGGAAATAAATGTTCTCACACAATGCTGACAGTGTACTTTTTTGTCCCTTCCTGACTGGTTGCTTGCTCAATGGAAAGCTCCAGATACTGCAAGAGAAGCTACATTTTAAAGTACTACAGGTCATTCTGATCATCTCTTAGGATGATCAGCTTGACCCAAGGATGTCCTCCTCTGACTGCTGAAGCCAGATTTTAGTATATATATGGTAGATATCTGCTTTTCCTATCAGCTGCTCTTTACCTAGAAGGACAATAATGTTAACATCATATGTGGTATGCTTTGTCCAATGAGGGAAGCATCAAGTAATTTCTTTTTTTTATTATTGTGAAAATACTGTACAGAGGGGTTACTATTATCATGGGCAAGATAATGAGTACATTTCTTATCAAGCATTGTATCCTCCTCCTTTGTTTCCCCTTCCCATCCCTTCCCATCCTCCCCCCGCCCCCCCCACCCAACCTTCCTCCCCCCCCCCACCAAAGTTGTAAAGTTCATCTTCGACATAATGACTTGTATGTCTCTTTGTTGCAATGGGTCCACCTGTATCCTTATTTAAATGATTTGTTTTTTCCCTTCCCCTCCACAAATTATAACAACATCAAATACAGTGAAAGCAGGGGTTATATCGTGGGGGCACATAATTTCTTTTCCTCATCTTCCAACAGATTGTTGCAAGGCAAAGTGTTTTTTCTTTCCTCCCATCTTCTCTCTCCCTCCCTTCCATCCTTCCTTCCTTCCTTCCTTCCTTCCTTCCTTCTTTCCTTCCCTCCCTCCTTCCATCTTATTTTCTTTTAAATCTCTTTCTTGTTCCCCTGGGGTACCACATCCACCCCTAATGCAACATTCTCACTTGGGATTTGCTCTGGCTCATGTTTCTAGGAAATGTAAAACGGTGGTAAAATGGTATACTGTGTGTGTTACCTATGCTGGAAGTTCAACTCAGGTCTTCTCATTTACTACACCTACACTCTAGCACTGACTAGACCCCAGCTCCTACAAAAGTCTGAGTGACACTTTGCCAGTATATAGCAACCAAAAATATGCATGTGCTTTCTTATTGTGACAAAAGAACAATAGACATGAACATTATGTAAACTTAAAGCAGCATGAAATTTACCATTATAATTTTAAGTGTACACTTCAATGTCATTAAGATTCTCATTGTTGTGTGGCCATCATCATTAACCATATCCAGAACTTATTCATAATCTCAGGTTGAAACACTGCACCAGTTAAACAATTCTCTGTTCTTCCCTTCATCCAGCCCTTGGTAACCACCATTCTACTTCCTGTCGCTATGATTGGGAACCGTTTAGCTGCTTCATAGGAGTGGGCCATACAATATTCTTGCTACAGGGCCCTCAGAGTTCACTTGTCCTATTATCTTCAAAGTTCACCCAGGTTGTAGCATGAATAAGATTTTTTTTTCTTTTTAAAGGACAAAGAGTATTCCATTATATGTATATACCATAGTTGCTGCTGCTGTTGAATCCAATCATCCATCAATGGATATTTCACTTGTTTCCATCTTCGGTTATTATGAATAATGCTGCTATGAATGTGGAGATATATACATATATATATATATATCAGTATGGATTTCTGCTTTCAATTCTTTGGGGTATATATCTCTAATTGGAATAGGTAGGTGATTTATATTTAATATTTTGAGTAACTACCTATCTACTGGGCCTTCTTCATTAAAAAACATGTGTGTAGTTTCAAACATAGGATCCTGCTTTTAGAAAAGGTATTCAGGAAACAAAATGCATCTCTTCAATGTTTCTGCCTAGCTAAGATTTTACTACTTAGCTTCAATGACATTTGTGCTTTTCTGTTCATATGACTATACATTTTGTATATGTATGTAAAACTGCATATATTCCAATATAACTGGTGAAGTATCAGCTTCTAATTTTGAAAATCAAGCAAGCATCATCCAAGCAGTCACATATCTCAGTTGGTGTTGGGTCTAAAAGAGTCATCACCAAAACAGATTCTCTTAAGAGCTGCATTCTTGATTTTTCTTCAGAACAAGATCTTAAAGTATTTTCCATCTTATCATATGCTGATTTCCCCCCCAATTCTTAGGAGGGACCCTTTAGTTTTCTGGAATTTCCAGAGAGACTGGATTTGTTTTGGAATCCTGCCTGGTGGGCCATGGAAGCATACCTGAGCTTGTGCTCACAAACTGTACTGGTGAGCCTCTTGATAACTTCGCACTGAACATGTGACTAGGGATGCTGGCTGGCCACTAGAGAAAGGCCAGTCCTGTGATTGCAGAGTTGAGGCTTTGAGCCCTGTGACATCAGCCTGATGTTTGGGGAACAAAGAAATCTGGACATTGAGCCAGTGGGCAAAGATTCAATATGAAATGCAATAAAAAAAACTCTAGAGAGTGAGACTAGGGATAGTTTACCAGGTTAAGATCACAGGTACTTCCCCATTTACAGTGATTCAGCTTAATTTTTTTTTCCAATTTTATGATGGTGTAGAAACAGAATGCCTTCAATAGACATCATGGTTTAAATTTTGAATTTTGCTCTTTCCCAGACTATGGTGTATAGTCTAATATGCTCATGATGCTGGGCAGTGACCACAGGAGAAGTCTGTCTCCTGGTCAGTCATAAAATCATGAGGGGAAACAACTGATTCTCTGAGGTAATGCTGTTTTGCTAAGCTACGAGGCTCAGCAGGTTTGATGTATTAAAGGCTTCGTCAACTTAAACTGTTTTCAGTTTAATTTAAAACTTAAACTGAAGCACTAAGCTTGGGGAGCAATCCTGTGGCTAAAGAAAAAAAATAAGATAAAATATCATCCTTGATTAGGCAGAGTAATACAGCTAAAGAGAAATTATCTAGGTGGGCTTAATTTAATCACACAAGTCTAATAGGCATTGTGGTTCACACACATAATCCCATCAACTAGAAAGCTAAAGCTAGAAGATCTTGAGTTCAAGGCCAGCTTGGGTTATAGATTGAGTTCCAGGACAGCCTGGACTACATGTTGTTACCTTGTCTCAGAAAAGTCAAACAAAATATCATCATCCTCATCACTATTATCATTATCATCACACAAACTCTTTAAACACACAGAACTCTCTGAGGCTGCACCAAAGGGGAAATTAGAAGATGTAAAGCATTAGAAAGGCACCCTGTGGCTGGTCTGAAGTTAGGTCATATCCACCCTTCTAAAGGGGACCAGGAAGAGTAGCTTCTGAAAACCAACATCCAGCCTGGCACCAGATTCTGCCAAGGAGCTAAACAAGCCTGAAAGCACATTACCTCCAGGTCCTGGTAAGAGTCAGCCTGGATGATACCCCACTTTCAGCCTTTGAGAGCTTACATAGAGAACTCAAGTGAACCCCTTCATACTTAAGGTCTACAGAATGATGAATTAGTACATGAATATTGTTCAGGTTGCTAGATCTGTGGAGAGGACAGGTTAAGAGGATGCCACAGAGATTCTGCAGAACCTCAGGGGTCTTGTCTATAAAACAGAGCCACTAATCCCAGATGGACATAAGTAAGAAAACTATTATGAAACACTTTGCAGATAAGACTTCAAAGAATACCGTGGAGTTTTTGTTGACATGCCTATGCATGCACTTGAACTATGTCCAGCTGGTCAGGCACCATTGTTATTCCAAAATGAGAGTGAAGCATTGTGGGAATGGAATGGAGGTAGAGGACAAGGGGCAGTCATTAACCAAGTCAGAAGTCTTTGTTATCTGGACCTGAAACCCTACAAACAAGACCACCCCTTGCATGCTCATTTTTCAAAGATAAAATTTTCTTCTAAGTTTCTATTCCAATTTGTAGCTCACATAAGAGGGTTTGAATATATTTAGAGATGTTCTTGAATGCTTTGTCTTCTTCCCCTAAAAATTCAAGAAGGAAGATTGTTCTTCCCTTTGCATTTCACTTGTCAGGGTTTGAATGGACTTTTCGTGGCCATGTATTTACCTGGGCTGGGTTGGTCTCACTGCAAACCCCTTCCCACCTTTGCCCCTCACCAAGGCTAACTGAATCTCAACTCTTCCTGAATTTCATGCTGTGGTAAGAGCTCGTGTTCTTGTCCTCGGGTGTTGGGAAATAGTTCCACTGACCTCATAACTCTGGTGATTTTCCTGTTACACTTTTCAGCATATGTAAGCCCACATGTAGACATGCTTCAACCGGTTAGACATATAATGTGAGAAGAAGGAGCATTGTTAGGGGGAGAGTCTTCAGAATGGCAAAAACTAACTCTCATATTTTCTTCAAGCAGATTCTTTCCTTCCAAGAAAAAAGGATCACAATATTTCTGAAAATGAATTTATTATATTCTTGTCCATAACCTAATTTAGAAAACAATAAAATAACAGCAGTCACTTATGAAACAAACACCTTTTGGTATTTGCTTCCAAAAAGTAAAAATCCCTTTAGAATGTTTTTCTATTAATTAAAACAAAAATAGATCATAATATTAGAAGGAAATACCTTTATGTCTGACTTTATAAGCATATAAAACTATGTATCTATGTCTTCCTTTATCTATATAGATATTTATTCAATTATCATATCAAAGTCTGAAATGGAAATATCTTATTAGTTTACTAAACTTAGTATTGGGGAAGTCATTTCAATGGCACATTTTTAAATAGAATGTTCCAGATAACACAGTAGGGGGGTACATGAAGTGCCAGCTCAATTAATGTCAGCTAATGTGACATTAAATGAGACATTCCTAAAGACTCAACTAGATTCATGTAGTCATTTATCAATCATTGTTCATTGTTTCATCCCTTATGCAGTGTTTGCTGTTATTTCTAGAGTACAGTTAGTAGTTTGCTAACCTTGTTCTTTGTCTTTAAGTGCATTAATCACTGGGACCATGGAATACTTATTCTTTTTTGAGGAGGGGAGGGGTCCGGTCGTGGGGCCTGAACTCTGGGCCTGGATGCTATCCCTCAGCTCTTCAGCTCAAGGCCAGCGCTCTACCACTTGAGCCACAGCGCCACTTCCGGCTTTTTTCTTTTTGCTTATGTGGTGCTGAGGAATCGAACCTAGGGCCTCAGGCATGCAAGGCAAGCGCTCTACCACTTGAGCCACCTTCCCAGCCCAGAATACTTATTCTTGAATCTCCTGTCATCCTCAGCACAGAGGCTCACTTGAAAAGGGCTCAGGCCTGTGATCTTAGCTACCAAGAAGGCTAAAGTCTGAGGGTCTTTGTTCAAAACTAGCCTGAGAAAATAAACTGTGAGACTCTTATATCCTATTAATAAGCAAAGTGAAGGTGTGGCTAACGTGACAGAGCTCCGACCTTAAGTGACAGAGGCCCAGAGTTCAAGCCCAGTACAGGCTCTAAACAAACAAACAAATGAATAAAACACCCCCCCCAAATGACCAAACAACCTAAAAGTCCTCCCTAAATATGACAAAAATCTAGTTAGTTTAAATTTGGCTAAAAATAGAAAATAGAAGAAAATTTGCTTTATTTAAACAACTTCTTAAAATGGATTGTACATAACAGTCTAAAATATTTGACTCCAGGTTAATTCATTTACCAACCCAGCAATGTACTGAAGGGCACAGATGTTTGGCTGTTGCTATTTTCCATGTTCAGTGTGTCAGCTCCTGCTCTTTGTCCACAGGGTAGCTACACAAGTCTAGCATCATATTCTCACACAATATCACCTAAAAGCTGAGATATAGTCCACCAGACCTGTCTCCTCCTTTTCTAAAGCTAAGGAAATGAGATCATGGCCTCTTAGTACTGGAAATAAGTGAACTTCAAACTAAAGGCTGTTCAGAAACTAACATTCAAAAGTTTAAAGCAAATTTGCATAAGGTCAAACTGATTCAAAGTTTGAACAAAACTACAAAGCTATTTGAAGGAAAAGAACAAAATCCAGCACAGAACCAAGGAAATGTAAAATGAGAATAAATCTGTTAAAAACTGCAGACATGTAAAGAGAAAGGAAAATATAATTTACAAAGTTAATCAATAGAAACATCACATAATGACAAAGCAGCTAGGATATATAAAAATGACCGACGTACTCCAAAATGTGGGGGCTAAGTAAGATAAAAGAGAAATATATCACATAAAAATACTCAAGGATAATTTTTAAAGATGAAAAGTACATCTAAAATTAAGAATATACTTGGGATTTTCAGATTAGATACTGTAGAGGAAAAGTTTAACAAGCTTACAGACAAGGCAATAGAAACTATGCAAAAGTAAAAAAGAAAGAAAAAAGACAATGCCATGAACAGATTATCATTCTTGTATAAGGTAGTCTCATGCTATGTAATATGCATATCATCTGAGCCCTTACCAATGACAAATATATGGAGTATATATAAATAATTATAGAAACAATGGCCCCATATTTTACAACTATATAAAAACTATGCATAAATCTAAGAATCTTAAAAAACCCTCACAAAATAAATTTACACACAGAAGAAAAATACATTAAAGTGTTTTATAGTCAAACTGATCTAAACTAACAATAAAGATAAAACTGTAATCATGCTGAGGAACAAAGATAAGAATTATAGCAGAATCATCATTGAAAATACTCAAGCCAGAAGACAATAGAGAACATCGTTAAAGTACTGAAATAGAACAGCTGTCAACCTAGAATTCTGTTCCCAAGAAAATCATCTTTGGCCAATGAAAACGAAACAAATTCTCCAGAAAATACAAGCTGAGAAAATTTACCAGCAGCAGGATGTGGTAAAAGAAATTCTTCAAGCAAAATTATCATGTTAAATGAGATAAGCCAGTCTCGCAGACACCACATGTTTTTGCTCATTTGTAGAAACTAGGGGAAAACAAAATAAGATGAAAAAAATCAAGGTTATGAAAGAAAAGTTGAGAATACTAGGGAGGTGACAGGGGAAGGGAAGAAAAATGAGGGAAGAGGGGGTAAAAAGTATGTGAGAAGGGGTAAAGAAGATCAAATTTCTATATGTATTCATGGAAATGTCATGATGTACAATTTAATAGATACTATGAAAAAAGCAATTCTCAGGGCTGGGAAGGTGGCTCAGTGGTAGAGCGCTTGCCGTGCATGCATGAGGCCCTGGGTTCGATTCCTCAGCACCACATAAGCAAAAAGAAAAAAGCCAGAAGTGGTG
>NW_012267316.1:4054937-4065065 GCF_000151885.1 Dipodomys ordii | reverse complement strand
GATTGAGTTGGGGGGGCGGGGGGAGGCTGGGAAGGGATGTGAAGGGTAAACAAAGGAGGAGGCTGCAATGCTTGATAAGAAATGTACTCATTATCTTGCTCATGTAATTGTAACCCCTCTGTACAGTATGTTCACAATAAAAAAAAAAGAATTCAAACAGGGATAAGGTGGAACATTTTATTAGAGGACCATAGCGGTCCCTTGGGAATGTGCCTGCCTTCTTAATACAGACGGTCGGTCAACATGGATAAAGGAAACATTTATCAAGTGAATGGAAATACTGTTACATTCACTATTACAGTTTAATGTATCAGTACTTCCTTCTCAATAACTTGTGGAATAAAGGCTAGTAAGCTATGACTGACACTGTCAACCAATTCAATCCAATTGGCAATTGGCAGAATCTGCACTCAGTAGGAAAATACACTCTTCAGGAGTACACATAGCATTCACCAAAATCCACCAGCTCTAAAAGAATTGAAGTCATATAAAATACACTCTCTGAAGAAGTGGTGCTATAGCTCAAGTGCTAGAGCAAAGTGAGAACAAGATATCCTAAGTTCGAGCCCCAGTACTAGCACCAAGTATCTTCTCTGAGTCCACCGAATTAAGTCTGAAATCAAGAACAGAAATCTGAAAAGTAACCCAATATTTGGATAGCTCAAGGACAGAAACAAAATCAAAACAAATCACAATAATGTGAGTTACCATTATGGTAATGCTTAGGTGGAGATTTACAGCTAAAAGCTTATGTCAGAAAAGAATATGCTTGAATTTAAAATGTAACTTCTCAGATAAAGAATAAATCAAACCACGAGACAAAAGGAGGAGAACAATCCTGAGCAGATAACAGTGCTAGAGAAAGCAGTATAACAATAGAAAAATAATGGAAACTGACAACTGTTTCTTTTGAAAAGAACAATGAACTGGAAAAAACTCTAGGCAGATTTGAATCTCACCACTGCCCCCTCCAAAAAAAGTGACAGAAAAATTATCAATACCATGAATGAGACACAATAATCCTAAAGACTACAACGTGATCATGACAATAAGAAAATCACGGCAGAGCAATTTCATGAGAAAAAGTCACAGCATCAAAGGACAGAACAAATTTCCTTCAAGGCCTAACTATAAATAGTAATGGACAACCTCCACAACTCTTTATTAGCAACATGATTTAGTTAATGTTTGAAATCTTCTCTTCTCACAGAGGAACCTCATGCTCACTCAAATTTACTGGTGAGTTATACCAAATATCACCAAGAGAAATGCCATCTTTGCTACACAGACTTCCAGACAATAGAAGAAATATAGTCCATTCTTTGAGGCTAGCAAAACCCTAAAATCACAACCATAAAAATATATCATAATCTACCAACTGATGGCCCTCAGAATACAAATACAAAACTTTGTAACAAAATGTCAGCAAATTTAATCTAGTAGTATATGAAACGTATAGTACAACATGACAAAATGGTATTTCTCCAAGAAGGCTAAGGTTTCTAAGGAATATAATGTCAAAAAACTAAAAAGAAATTCATGCAAAGTGCTGATGGCTTACCCCTGTAATCTCTACCTACTTAGGAGACTGAGATCTGAGGATTGAGATGTAAAGCCAGCCTAGGTAAGAAAGCCTGAAAGACTCTTATCTCCAATTGACCGTCAAAAAACCAGAAGTGGAGCTGTGGCTCAAGTGGTAGACTGTCAGTCTTAAGTAAAAATAAAACTAGGGGCTGGGAAGGTGGCTCAGTGGTAGAGCGCTTGCCTTGCATGCTTGAGGTCCTGGGTTCGATTCCTCAGCACCACATAAGCAAAAAGAAAAAAGCTGGAAGTGGCGCTGTGGCTCAAGTGGTAGAATGCTAGCCTTGAGCTGAAGAGCTGAGGGACAGTGCCCAGGCCCTGAGTTCAGGCCCCATGACCGGACCCAAAAACAAACCAAAAAACGAAGGGACAGCTCCAAGACCCTGAGTTCAAATCCCAGTACTGGCAGGCGTGTGCACACACACACACACACACACACACACACACACACACACTCCTTATGATTACCTTAATAGATAAAATAGAAGTAGATTGCTCCCTCTGTGGTTGCCTATCCAGGTGCCAAACTATGGAAATATTTAAGCCCCTTACATAAAATAGATAACATTTGCATGTAGCCTGCAAACATCCTCCTGTATCATTTAAATACTCTCCTTACACAATACACATGCTATGTAATCAATTGTTACAGTCTGAGTTTGGGAAATAATCAGGAAACACAAATCTATAAATGCTCAACATAGACATAATTATTTCCTGAATATTTGCCATTCACAGTTGCTTGAACTCACAGGCACAGAAGGCCACCTGACATAAAGCAGGACAGTGTTTTCCAGAAGATGTGCATTAAAAATCATTTTGTGGAGTGAAGAAAATGTTTTTTATACTGAATGTGGGAGTGGTTATATCATTAACATATGTCAATCTTACCAAATCATACACTTAAAATTGCTGGATTTTCTTAGATGTAAGACATTCCTCAACAATGCTGAGTAGAAAAAGAACTAGATCAGGATTTGTATCTAAACCAATCCCTGGCCAACAGACTGGAATTACCATGACCAACTTCAGGTTGTTCAGAGTCACTGGCTCTGGAAGAGAAGAACTCCATTGTTCCTCAAGTACACTCTATCTTAAATGTTTGTTGGTTAAAGGGAAGGGGGGTTATAACCAGCAGTAACTTCTACCCATGGTCATCTTTATACAGGCTGTGGAGAATACAAATGCCCTCATTAAAATTAATCATATACAACCATCTCATAATTAAAATCCAACTTTCCATGAATAGTAATTGCCTATTGAACCATTCCTGATAACCCAGAGTGGAATGTTAATGAAAAACAGCTCTTCAGTTCCAAGTCACATATTAAGCAAGTCTTTTCGTACAATGGGCTCTAACCTAAGCCAGAGTAGATTAAGTTGTGACATTGTTACTGGCACATGTGGCCTGTGACCTTCCTTAAGCTTCCCCTTCTCTTCTCTCCATCTGGGTTATTTTAATTTCGATCCTTGGCTGTGTCGCTTGCCCTTCTGGCTTTGAAAGGAGGACATTTTTGGCCCAACTCTCAGAGAGGAAAGACATATGCTGCTTTGCTCTTCAAATGTTTATTTTCCCCCCACTCCATATGTTTTGCTTCCTTCCCTAATGTCTAAGATGAAATTTAAGAAGCCTGCCTTAAACTATTGGTTTTCATTAACATGGGCCTATGCTAGTCCCCATTTCTATCTAGATTTCTGCACCATCGCTTTTTATGGGTGAGTTAGAGAGCTATGCATAACTTCTCTCCTGCTGCTCATGATCATTATGGGTATTTTTAAAAGAATATAGGAGTAAATAAAATGAGATCTGCTATAGACTTAGCTCAAAATATCTGCCATTTAAGAAAGATAATCTAGGGCTGGCTGGGAAGGTGGCTCAGTGGTAGGCCTTGGCAGGCCTGAGGCCCTGGATTCAATTCCTCAGCACCATATAAGCAAAAAGAAAAAAAAGCCTGAAGTGGCGCTGTGGCTCAAGTGGTAGAGCGCTAGCGTTGAGCTGAAGAGCTGAGGGACATCACCCAGGCGCAGAGTTCAGGCCCCACAACCGGACCCAAAAAAAAAAAAAAAAAAGATAATCTAACAGAACAATGACCAATGCATTCTTCAAGATTCCATAGACCCTAAATACCTTAGGAATGTAGGTAATCAGAAAACAAACAAGCCTGGTTTCATTATCTCAGGCTCTTCCCTCCAGGAAAGCCCTCCTTAGCTAATAAACACAAAAAACTTTGCCCTAGGCTCCAAAGAAAGTGCCTATGAGAATCTGATTGAAGAGTGCTGGTCCTGAAATGTTGTCAATAATATTATTGCCTATGATGCTGGTAATTCAAATAATTCATTTTTGAATTTATTTACACATAAATGTTGGTCTCTGCAGACACATGATTTCTTTACTTTAGAAATGAAAACTATGCAGTCTTTAGTATTTTCCAGTTTAACTTTGGCTACTGGGAAACATAAAAGTTAAACCTACTGCAGAATTCCAATGAGGAAGATAACTTAGATACCTATGAACTCCTGAAACATGCTGTGTGTATGTGTGTGTGTGTGTGTATGTGTGTGTGTATGTGTGTGTGTATGTGTGTGTGTATGTGTGTGTATGTGTGTGTGTATGTGTGTGTGTGTGTGTGTGTGTATGTGTGTGTGTGTGTGTGAGAGAGTGAGTTCTGGGGCTTGAACTCAGGGCCTGGGCACATCTCTTACCTTTTTTTGCCCAAGGCTGGTGTTCTATCACTTGAGCTACATTTCTACTTCTGCATTTTTGCAGGTTATTTGGGAATAGGAGTCCCATGACTTTCCTGACCAGGCTGCCTTTGAGCCATGATCCTTAGATCTCAGCCTCTTGAGTACCTAGCATGATAGGTATAAGGCCTCATGCCCAAGACCATGTACTTTTTAAATGGTCTCCATCTGACCTCTAGACAACTGTTGGTAGGTCCTCTCTTGCTCCTACAAAGGTTCTCCTTCCACATCTTGCATTGGCTGACTTTTGTCTCAGGCCAGACTTAGAAAATGCTTGGAGCAGGAGAAAAAGACCCTCGCTAACCTAACACATATTAGAAGGCTTCCCCCTTTGCATCCATCTATAACATGCTCTAGCTGCACAGTCCATTTTGGAGAGCTGTCTTGTCTATGCCTGGACCCTCGTGTGTTGGATTTTGCCCATCCCTCTCTCTTTCTCTCTCTCTGGCCCTCTCTTTCTTCCTCTCCATGCTTACCTGGGCTTTCTAAGCGTGAGTTCTTGTTCTTATGTATCTCCCAAGTGATCTTAGCAGAGTCTAGAAGGATTTCTCTATAGTTTCCACTGGCACTATTTCCCCAATATTTCTCATTCTCTTCAAGCAAAGGGTAACATTTCATTCTTATGTATTCTTAAGATTAGGCCTGAACAGATACCTTGATGTGGTTAATGCAAGTGTCAACTTTTGAGGTCAGTATGTGACTTGCTTGTTTTAATGCTTCAGCCATTATGAAAGTGTATGTTAAAAATAAATCTCCAAAGCCAAAGTCTAGCATAGTGACACATAGCAGTAATTCTAGCACTCAGGAGGTTGAGACAGGACAATTGAAGGCTCATATCTTCATATATGATGAGACCCTGTCTAAAATTCAGGGAGAAAGAGAAAGGAGAGAGAGAGCTTTACTCAGCATAAATCTCCAAATGACAATAGCGAACATAGCCCATTGTTAACTTACAATGGTCAACTAAGATATCTTTCTTGGTTTAAACCTCTGAGCTTCCGGGGTTGTTTGCTTTTGTATTGTAATCTAGAACACCTGAGCATGCACTCTCTGGTGTTTGTCTTTAAGTTTTTGGTTTTATAGTATTATATAATCTTTCCCCTCTATTCTGTAGTGATTCTTTTAGGTTTGGTTGGTATTCTTTTATTAATTTATACTTTATCATGCATCACTATTCTTAATGACTTTGACATCCAGGCTTATGACTTTCAGCAGCTTACACTCAGAATTCCTGCCTTCTTTACCTTCTTTATATTTACTGAAATCACTTAATCAAGACTAGGCTCCAAATTCTAAACCATACACAACTCTGCCTGATTTCACCTTCATTAAGTCACTTAGAAATCTTATACCAGTTTCTTTGTTGAAGAATAATACTTATTAGCACTGGATTTCCATGAGGATTCCATAAGATAATGCTCCCAAACCCTCAGGGTAGCCTCAGGCACATTACAAATGCTTAATAGCTTAGTTCTAGTTCTGTCCACAACTGCTTTCTACCTCCCTTTGGCTAGGGTGAGCTGCTGTGTTTCAGCTCCGTGTATCCCAGCTGTGGCTCATCCTGAATCATCTAGCTCCTGACCTTGGAGCTGCCTGCAGATCCAAGAGTGAGTCCAGAAGGCAGCAGAAAAGCAATCACCAACTCACAGAATCAGCTGGGGGAAAATAATGATGGCTGCTCTAGTCAGCAAGCTTGGGGATGGTTTGTGACACAGCAAAAACTAACAATTGTGTGCTGTGGTTTATCCCTTCAGAAACTCACAGAGGAATTCGTTTGTCATTGTGGTAGGTAGGAAGGGTAGCACCTAGAGAGGTGATCAGATCATTAAGAAGAATGAATACCATTTTCATGGAAGTGGGTTCAGTGTATGTGTGTGTGTGAGTGTGTGTGTACTTGTACTTTTGCTTGGCTTTTGTGATCAAGGCTAACACTCTGCCACTTGAGCCACATCTCTGCTTCTGGCTTTTTGCTAGCAAATTGGAGATAAGAGTCTCACAGGATAGGTTTGAACTGATATCCTCAGCTTCCTGAGAAGCTAGGATTACAGATATAAGCCACCAGCACATGGCAAATTCTTGAAAGAATGAATTGTTATGAAATGAGGGCTCTAGTTGCATGCTGTTTTCTGTGCCCACAGCCCTTTGTTCTTCCTCCTCTGACATGGGTAGACAGCAAGTTCCTGGACTTCCCAGCACCAGAATTGTAAGTCAAAAGAAAGTTTCTCTTAGATCTTCACTAGCCATACAACGGACAAGGGTCTCATATCTAAAATATACTTGGAACTCAAAAAATTAAACCCCCGACAACAAATCCTCAAAGAAACAACTGCCCAATAAATAAGTGGGTGAAAGACTTAAAGAGAAACTTCTCTGAAGAAGAAAGAAGGATGGCCAATAGACACATGAAGAAATGTTCAACATCCCTAGCCATAAAAGAAATGCAAATCAAAACAACATTGAGATATCACCTCACTCCAGTTAGAACGGCAAAAATCAAGAACTCTAACAACAACAGATGCTGGAGGGGATATGGACAGAAAGGAACCTTACTTCATTGTTGGTGGGAATGTAAACTTGTTCAACCACTTTGGAAAGCAGTATGGAGTTTCCTCAAAAGACTTCACGTAGAACTCCCCTATGACCCAGCAATCCCACTTTTGGGCATTTACCCAAATGCTTACAAACAAGACCACACTAAAGCTACCAGCACAACTATGTTTACTGCAGCATTATTTACCATAGCTAAGATATGGAACCAACCCAGATGCCCCTCAGTAGATGAATGGATCAAGAAAATGTGGTATATATACACAATGGAATTCTATGCCTCCATCAGAAAGAGTGACATTGCCCCATTTGTTAGGAAATGGAAAAACTTGGAAAAAATTATATTAAGTGAAGTAAGCCAGGCCCAAAGAAACATAGGTCCCATGGTTTCCCTTATTTGTAATATCTAGTATATATATGAGTCAAGCGGAAAAGGTCAGATAATGTGATGTCAGGAAAATGAACCCTTAGATATGTATTTTAATGTTTTTTTCTTTCATGCATGTGTTTCTAACGCATTTATAAGATTATCTCTTTGTTGCTTTGTATGTCCCTCCCCCACAGTATAACCCCTGCTTTCACTATATTTGATGTCAGTATAACTTGTGGAGGAGATGGGGAAAAACCAAAAACAAAGGAGGAAGGGTAAACAAAGGAGGAGGCTGCAATGCTTGGTAAGAAATGTACGCATTATCCTGCCCATGTAATTGTAACTCCTCTGTACAGCACAAATAAAATTAAATTAAAAAAAAAAGAAAATTTCTCTTTATAAGTGACCTCATCTCAGGTTTTCTGTTATAGCAATAAAATAGACAAAGACACTAACTGATGCTGTGTGTGTGTGTGTGTGTGTGTGTGTGTGTGTGTGTGTATGTTGAGAAACCATCTCTCTCCATAGCCCAACCTGGCCTAGAACTGAAAAAAACTTCTGTTTCTGCCGCCAAGTGCTGGGATTATATTCATGCATGACCATGCCTGCTACAGGCATGTTCCCCACACTGGGGCAGTCTCCCATGGAGAACAACAGCAGCCCCGAGCATGCGCAGAAGGAACTCTCCATCTCCAGCCTCAATCACCATCTGTGTTGAATTTCCAGCTGTTGTTCTAACATGGCCATCCGACTATCTGGGAACATCTAAATCATAACAATCAAGCTGTGCTCATTATTTTCTCTCCCGTTGGCTCACCTTCCTAATTTATTTTTTCATTTTCAGCAAGAAAAGATTTAAATCCCCAATTTCCTTTATCATCTGAATCCTATTAGTGAGTAAGGAAAGATTTCATTCGTCTCCCTTTTGCCATTCCTGTTGCCATCTAATGTCCTCTTGAGCTCGCTCACAGCCCATATTACTGTGACAGTAGCCTACTTGAGCTTCCTTTGGATCTCCCTCTGTCTGTTCAGTGTTTTAAGTTAGACATTCCCAAATTGTTTTTGCTCTTGTGATTTTGCTTAAAAGTGCATAATGATTTCGTATCTCCTCTTATTCACGTTCAAATTCCTTTTCTTACACAGTGAAAGCAACAGCATGGTATCAAAATCTGTTATTTCTCCATTCTTATTCCTCACTCCATTCAGGAGGGTTTTTTTTCCCCTAGTCTCCAGTATCTCCTCAAAGAGATCCTAAGGCAAAGATTCAATTGCTGCTGCTTTCTTAGAACTACAAATCCATGGCAAGGAAGAACACAAGAGGTGAAGGATGCAGAGGAGGAAGCATTTTGTTTTGTGATGAGCACTGCAATACTCACACAGAGGGCTGGGCAGACAGGTCCTTATTCTGCATTTCTCCGGGCAGGCTGCCAGGGGAAACTGGGTGTTGAAGGAGTGAGCTTCATAGGGATTTTTTTTCCTAGTCCTGGGGCTTAAACTCAGAGCCTGGACACTGCCCTGAACTTCTTTTGCTCAAGGCTAGCATTCTACCACATGAACCACAGTGCCACTTGTGCCTTTTTAGTTTATGTGATACTGAGGAATCAAACCCTGGGCTTCATGCACGTTAGGCACTAAGCTACATTCCCAGCCCCAGAAGGAAATTATTAGTTTAACTTCCCTATCCTCTCCTCCTCATAGGTTAAAATTCATCCCATGGGTAAGAAATGTGCTTCCCTCCACTTCTAGGTTTTATTAACTGTCCCAATCAATTCCAGTTAGTAATTGAGATGACTGATGTCACAAGATAAGTGGGTGGCATTTCATCCAAGCTCAGAGTTGCAAGGAGGGAAGGAAAGCCACAGCTATCAGGAAGAGGCCTGATGGAGGGCCCAGCAGTTCTAGGAAGAGTCTGGCTAACCAAGAACTGAGAACTCTTAGATTTGAGACAAGGCAATCTGAACCCCATATAAACACCTCCAATAATGTCTGTATGTATTTGTTTCAGCTATTCTCCACACTTTTTATATTTTGTTCTGCCTTTCCCTACAACAGTCATCTCTTGGGGGATTGGTTCTGGGACCCAATGTCATCCCCAGTGAGTACCAACATCCAAGATGATCAAGTGACATATGAATGACCACAAAACTTCCACACAATTCCCCATATTCTTTAAGTCATCTCTGACATATAGTGCTTAATACAGTATAAATGCCACATACAAGATTGTCATACTGCATTTAGGGAATTATGACAAGAAAAAAATCTGCACATGTTCAGTACGGGTGCAATCATGATCTGCCTAACTAAATAGTGTATGTCAGCAACTAGGTGAAATTTTTCCATCCATGGTGCTTGGAGTTGGCTGAACTGAGAACAGCAGATAGAGAAGATTGACCATATTCTTGTGTTCCAGTGACTGATAAGAATTACACTGGCTCACAAAGCTCTTCCTGATGGCCTGTAAAAGATAACCACTAGGGCTAGGTAAGAGTATAGCTCAAGTGGTAGAGGTCCTGCATAGCACACATAAGGCCATGGATTCAATTCCTGTGTGTGTGTGTGTGTGTGTGTGTGTGTGTGTGTGTGTGTGTGTGTGAAGGAGAGAGAGAGAGAGAGAGACAGACAGACAGACAGACAGACAGACAGACAGACAGAGACAGACAGACAGAGACAGAGTGAGAAATTTAAAAAAAACGAAGAAGAAGAAGAAGAAGAAGAAGAAGAAGAAGAAGAAGAAGAAGAAGAAGAAGAAGAAGAAGAAGAAGAAGAAAGAAGAAGAAGAAGAAGAAGAAGAAGAAGAAGAAAGAAGAAGAAGAAGAAGAAGAAGAAGAAGAAGAAGAAGAAGAAGAAGAAGAAGAAGAAGAAGAAGAAGAAGAAGAAGAAGAAGA
>NW_012267316.1:4048604-4054887 GCF_000151885.1 Dipodomys ordii | reverse complement strand
AAAGAAGAAGAAGAAGAAGAAGAAGAAGAAGAAGAAGAAGAAGAAGAAGAAGAAGAAGAAGAAGAAGAAGAAGAAGAAGAAGAAGAAGAACTATGCTATTTGCTTTTGTCCAAGGTCACCCTCCTCCTGTTGGCTCTCTACCCTTAGAGAGAGCTCCAGATGGTGTAAAAGCCTACTTCCCTCTTTCTCAGCCTATGATCTTCCTATGAAAGAGAAGAGGTCCCTGTTTCTTCTACCCCCACCCTTGGCTCTCAATGTAAGCTCAGCCAATCTGTTACTGTTTCCCCAGTCTTTGAACCTTGAGCTAGGGAAACATTTGAAGGTCAGGCAGCTCCCACCACTGCTGTCTGTTTCAGCCATCCTGTTTTTGGTGGGTGACCTTGGCTGTGGATTTTGTTGCCTAGCATCTGTAATTCTCTTGGTTCCTGTGTTTTATAAGCTTGCCCTTCAGGTTCCTGTGGAGTTGATGAACCCTCTTCTCCCAGCCACTCTGATTTCTTTGCAGTAGAGTTTGTTTAAAGTTGCCTGAGTCAGCTTTTATCCCTTGTAACTCAGAACTCTTTATACTTTGTAGGTTACATTACTATCTGCTACTTTGGGATTTTTATAGCTTTTGGAGATAGTTTGTGTTATATGTTTAACATGTAATATAAATTATTATAAAATAGCAAACACACCACCATAACCAAATAACATGATTGTCATACTTAATAAATATTTATCAAGTTTCAGATTTGGGAAGTGCTAATAAAATAAGAAGAAATGTGAATTCCTATGTGATGTGAAATATACTAATAACAACAATGGGACAGTTATAATTGAATTTCTTATTGTATTATACGATGTGTTGGTGGCACAAAGGAACAAGTGGTTCCTGAGATTAGAAATGTTCCTAGGGGAGAAGATGTTTGATTTGTATTGTGAAAGATGACGAGGAATCTAAAGGTGAAGAAAGAAGGTAGGGACATCATAAGCAGAGGGAAACGTAACTGGGCTCTGAGAGAATAGCTGGACCTTTCCTCAACAGGAAAATGCAGTTTAGATCAACAGGTAGTGAGATCACCAGGCAGTGCTAGAGATTCCCTCCTGAGTGCACAGGAGGTAAAGTAAGGCAGATCAATGTGGTTCTTACCCAGATCCAGTCACCTGGATGCAGTCCTGGCCAGGTGGAGTTAGACATTTAAGCAAAATAAATGAGACAATGCATGTAACGTACTACTTTAAGACTTAAGACACAATAGTTATTATTGTTTTACTACCACTAGAGTTAGTAGGTACTATGTATAGAAAATAATGCTGCTATTCAGATTTTAGAGGGAAGGGGTGAGGCTCAGAGAAAGCAACTGATGTGTCTAAGGGAAAAAAAAAGCAAAAACAGCTAGGACTGGTGGCTCATGCCTATAATTCTAGCTACTCATGAGGCTGAGATCTGAGGATCCAGGTTTGAAGCTTTCCTGGGCAGAAAAGTTTGTGAAGCTCTTATTTACAATAAACTACCAAAAAGCCAGAAGTGGAGCTGTGGCTCAAGAGGTAGAGCATTAGCCTTGAACAAAAGAAGCACAGGGATAGCGCCTAGGCCAGGGCCAGCACACACACACAAACACACACACACACATGCACACACCCACGCACACGCGCGCGTGCGCGCGCACACACACACACAGAACTAATGCATTTTAGAGACACAATTTACTTTGCTTTTGCCTTCTGACTTTCCAATATCCTATATTATCTCTTAAGCATAGTTTAGATCCTTTTAATGAAAGAATACTGTTAGCCAACGAATGTTATTTCTTAGTAATGTCTTCTCACCATTTACATAATGTCTTTACTATTATATCAATGCCAGATTTACAAATTGTGTCACTCTAAATTCCCTTCCTTCCTAATGGAAGGTCTGGAGCTAAAAGTGGCGAAAAGAAACTCTCAGAGGATGAGTGTGTAATATTATAGAATATTTGCCTCCATCAGGAAACAGTAGAGAAGTAAACATAGAAGGAACCCTCAAAAGAGCAACAGCAGATGGGTTTAGAATCACCTTTCCCTAGCTGGGTGCCAGTGGCTCACGCCTGTAATCCTAGCTACTTAGGAAGCTGAGATCTGAGGATTGGGGTTCAAAGTCAGCCCAGGCAGGAAAGTCCGTGAGACTCTTATCTCCAATTAACCACCAGAAAACTGGAAGTAGCTCTGTGGCTCAAGTGGTAGAGTGCTAGCCTCGAGCTGAAGAGCTGAGGGACAGTGCCCAGGCCCAGAGTCCCCACAACCGCCAAAAATAGAAAAAAGAAACATCTTCCCCAAAATACAGCAGGTAAGATAATGTAATGGTGAATGATAATGAGATATCTTCCTAAATGCATATGATTCAGGCAATTGGTGTCCAGGTATAAATTTATTATGCATTGCTACTGTAGCAAGCTTTGATTTCCCAGTCTAACTTTCTTGTTGAAGGGTTTTATTGTTCCTGACACCCAGCAGGCAGGCATGTCCTGCAGAGTCAAGGGGACAAATGCTGTTTACATGTCCCTTTGAACAGCTGTCTTCTAGCCCCTACAATTTGGCTTCCTCTTCCTCTATAAAAGAAAAACACCCTTGCCAAGTTACCAAATGACCAATTCTCTGCCAATTTTTTTTTTCTTAAAAAAGTCTTTTTAATTCTTCATTTAGCTGGTTGCTATTTTATTGTAATCTCTGTCTACTATTTGGCTTTCAGAATGACATTCTTTCCTAGCTTCTTTCTCCTCTAGATGTCTGGACTTCTTCCTTTTTAAGATAAAAAGGCAGATGGCAGTTTGTCTTTTTCCTGTGTCCATCTGCTTTTTAGAACCATGTGCTACCAAATCCACTCACCTGAACTATTCTCCATGGCAGTGTCAGATCCCTGTTCTGCATTGCTTCTCTGTCTATGCTGGTGGTGAGCGAGCATGCAACTACTGAATGCTTACACCGTGCTAAGGATTTTATATTCACGATGTCATTTATTTTTCATTTCTTGCTATTTGTCTTTATCCCTGTGCTACACAGATGAGGAAACTGAGGCAAAAAAACTCAAACATGTACAGTCAAGTCGATGTGGGAGCTAGAATTTGTCACGGGCAAGTTGATTCCTGCATTTTATTCCTTTACTTTTACATGCATGAAATCCTTGTTAAAGTCTACTTAAGAGCATTTTGTACATTATGCACTGGAAATTTAGATATGTAAATATAAAATACTCTTAAGTCCCTTAAGAAAGAATCAAGCGTCAGAGAACTGTTGATATTCAACATTTTCTACAACCATTAAGGGAAGGTAAGTATATTAATATTTATAAAAGCATATTAGGACTCAATTTCAAGGGATACAGACTTACTATAGCTATATCTACTATGGCATAGTAGATATACGTAAGCTTTGTAAAACCAAAATGGTACTGAGTCTTGGTAATCTTGTCTTAAACAAAGGTCTAGATAATGACTGTGATTGTTCAAGCCACTAAGAATGGTGGCTGGGGTGTGGCAAAGTGAAATTATACAAACAGGGCATTCTTCTTGAGACCACTGCTACAGAAAGGTAATTGTCAGAAAGCATGTGAGCAAGTGGTTAGACAATCCCAAAGATGTCCAGTACAATGGAGAAGCTCTGACTTATCTTTAAGGAAGCATCTAAGAAATGTTGTCAAAGGAAAAGTCCTAAATGCAAGGATGAGCAGTGTTCTCATTAGATAAGGCCGTTCTGGACCAGGAAGGGCTGTGAGCCTGCTGATATCAATTGTATTTACATTTATGTGGCTCCATACTCTTATAAATAAATGGTAGCAATGAGATTTTGAGGGTTAAAATTGTTCTAACATTGAAAAAGGTATAAGACAGTTGTGGATCTTCCTTTTTTTTTTTTTTTTTGTCAGTTGTGGGGCCTGGGTGCTGTCTCTGAGCTCTTCAGCTCAAGGCTAGTGCTCTAATACTAGCACCACCTCCAGTTTTCTGGTGGCTAATTAGAGATTAGAGTCTCAGGGACTTTCCTGCCCAGGCTGGCTTTGAACCACAGACCTCAGATCTCAGCCTCCTGAGTAGCTAGGTTTACAGGCGTGAGCCACGGGCGCCTGGCTCATGGATCTTTCCTAATGCAGGGAACAGTCATAGGAGCCCAGATAAAGAAAAATCTTGTAAGAGCTACTGAAATAAGATGATATCATATAAATCAAAAATAATTTGAAGTGCATAAAGGAGGGTAAATATGGTCACAATACTTTATGTTAGCATGTGAAAAGGGGAAAAACAAGGTTGTTAAGAGCTGTGGACTAGTGGTTCATACCCATAATTCTAAGGAGGCTGAGATCTGAGGATTGAGGTTTGAAGCCAGCCTGGGCAAGAAAGTCCCTGAGACTCTTATCTCCAATTAATCAACCAGAAAAGGAGGTAGTACAGCTGTGACTCAATGGTAATACCAGCATACCAGCACTGAGTGAAAAACCTAAGGGCCAGTGCCTAGGCTCTGAGTTCAAGCCTTAGTACAGGCACACACACACACACACACACACACACACACACACACACACACACACACACACACACACACACACACACACACACAGAGTTGTTGAGTTGGTTTGGGAAGGGGGAGGAGATGAGGGAAAGTGATAGAAGTAGTAAGTCTGATCACAATAAGAATGCATATATGATCATATCTAAATAAAAGCCCTTCTACAACTAATTAATTGTAGTTGATGCTAATAAAAGTGTTGGAATAAAATAATACAACAATAATCATTTAAAGTGGGGAAATTCAAAATGAATTAGCAGGAAACATTTGATCTAGACCTGGAACATAGCTGGGTAAGATTCCCTTTCAAGGTATTTCATTTCTTTTGAAATCAAATTTTGTGGAATAGCTACTTCATTAGTTAATTAAGCTTAATACATTTCTGATTTTGAGATTAAGGGAGATTCACTGCTGGAAAGCTATGATTTATTTATTTATTTGTTTATTCATTTAGTCAGTAGTGGGGCTTGAACTCTGGGACTGGGTGCTGTCCTTCAGCTCTTTAGCTCAAGGCTAGTGTTCTACCACTTGAGCCACAGTGCCACTTCTGGCTTTTCCTGTTTATGTGCTGCTGAGGAATCGAACCCAGGGCTTCATGCACATGACACAAGCACTCTACCACTGAGTCACCTTCCCAGCTGATGATTTATTTTTGTTGGTGATTTATTTTTATTAAGTACAGGGAGGGCTTGGCCATTCTGGTTATGAGATATAGTAAAGTAAGGCTAGGTGGCCTCTACAAAGGACTATGAAACAAAATAGCTTGTATTAGATTCTGTTTTCTATCTTTCAGCTGTAATACAGTCCAGGAAGCAAGGCAACCTTTCAAATAGTATTAGGCACTTTCCTTCCAGCTTGCTGATTCCCAATCTTCTAGGAGTGGTCCAGAGTTATGGGGCAGGAATTTCAAGGTAGAATCACATCTGAGTTTCAATAGATAGAAGAGACAGAGCCCCTGTGTGGGCCATCTTCAGCATATATGAGCTGAGCTCGTATGTGCTCATAAAAAAGACAAATATTAGTTTATTCTTATGACAGTGAATACTTCCCATGGTGGTGTAGGTAATTTAGATATTTTCCCAGCAGATTAAAAAGTAGAAATATTTGTACTTTGTCCTAGACATGTAGAATTGTGATTTGTTCACTAGATTGGCTTCCTCTTCTGCTAACGCTGCTTTATTTTGAGCAGTGATAAACTGCAACTTATAACATCTGATAGCCCCTATTCTGTCTCCAAATACACTGATTGCTAGCTTCCCTTGAAATCACTAGCTTGAGATCCCTGTTTGCAGGCCAAAGACAAGGTCTGACCTCCAGTCAGGATATCTAGAAACTTAGGTTATGGGCAAATTGCCCACCCCAAAGATCTTTCCCTTTTGCCTTTGATTTCTTCCCCCAAGACTTCATCATGGTGGTTTAGAGGATGCTGGCCTCCAACTCTGGGCTGGACATTTGCTAATACTGAGAACTCCAGCCCCTTAAGTCACTTCCTCATCTCTTACTCAAGGGGAACCTTCTGCCTATAGAATTATTTTAAAAAAACAACACTGTAAGAGATGCTAAAAGATACATAAAGGTAATGTGTGCATGGAGAGCTACTTCATTGTCCAAATATAATTCTATAATTAACTGTTTGTTATTGATTTTATGTATTTTGGGGGGGGGTCCGGTGGTGGGCCTGAACTCTGGGCCTGGGCGCTGTCCCTCAGCTCTTCAGCTCAAGGCTAGCGCTCTACCACTTGAGCCACAGCACCACTTCTGGCTT
>NW_012267316.1:4018669-4047429 GCF_000151885.1 Dipodomys ordii | reverse complement strand
CAGCTTCTTCCCCGGAGCGCACGGAGCGCGGCGGCGGCGGCGACATGCACGGCCGTGGCGGTGGCGCGCGGGTCGCGCTCCTGGCCTCGCTGTTCTGGGCCTCTGTGCAGGGCCACCAGAGAGGTGAGCCCCGCGCCCCCAAATCCTCCTCGTGGGCGGGCGCCGGCCCTGAGGGACAAGGCCGGGCGCTTTGGGAGGCGCTGCACGGGTGCACGCATCCTGGTTCAGCTCAGACTCCCAGCATCCGACACGTGGGTGTCCGGCGCGCGCCCTGCCGGCCGCCGAGGTGACCCGGGCCGCCACTCCCCCGGCCGATGCCGGCGGCAGCTGTGCGTGGTTCGCGGAGCTCTTCTTCCCACTTTGTAGCTTCTGCGGAACCTAGGATCCCAGAGCGCCGTCGAAGCGAGCGGTGGTGGGGTGGCGACAGTGGGGCGTTGGGGGTGTGCGGAGGGGGTCGCCCACTCTTTTGCACCGGGCTTTGGGTTCCGGGGCTGCGGGGGTGGTGGTGGTGGTGGTGATGCAGCCGGGTTGCTGAGACCCCGCTGCAGGCCGGGCGCGGGTGAATGGAAAGTTCTCCTGATTGTCCTGCGGTGGGTGGCGCGGCTCTGGAGGCCGGGAAAGGCGGGCTCCTCGGGGCGCTCGCGTGGGCCAGCGCGGCGAGCCGGCGGTGGGAAGGGCCGTGCGGGACTGCCCAGCCCGGCCTGTGACATCCGGGCCACCGGGCACCGACGCGCTGCCCACACCGTGCTCTTTGTGCTGTCCCCGAGGTGCCCAAAGCCACGCGTGTTTCCATCGCCGAGGAAGGCGGGGGGTGGCGCGGGGATGGTGGCGGGAAAAAGAGCGCCCCGTGCGCGCTGGGGTTCGCGGTGCGAGGACGGCGCGAGGTTGCAGAAAAGAGGCTCAAAGTGAGTCTGAAGTGGATGTCCACTCCAGGACAAAGCCCCCTGCCCCACTCTTTTCTCCACCCCCCCCCCCGGAGAATAATGTCCATCCCCACGCCGCTAGGCGTTCAGAAATCTTTGCAGAAAGTTTCTTGATACGTGCAACATGTGATGTCGGGTGTATTTTCCCATAAACACATTTCCTTTAAAGAACTATGCAGGTCTGAAGTAGGAGGCGGAATCCACCATACCGTCGTGGGAAAAAAATGAGCCCGGGCTCGGAGCTGAGCTGGGGGCTGCGCAGGCGCGCGACGGCCCCATTCATTCCAGCCCTCGGGGTTGGCGGCGCTGCCGCGGGCGGAGGCGCAGCTGGGAACCGCGGTGCGGAGGCGCTGCGCGGAGCGGGGCTGGCCGGGGAGCGGGGCTGGCCGCGGAGCCGGGCTGGCCGCGGAGGGAATTTGCATAGTTATCAGGCACCGAATGGAGGGAAGCCCTGGATTCTGAGAGCCGAGGCCCCTGTCCTTCGGGTTGCTGAAAGTTACCCAAATCTCCCTTGAGTTTGCCTCAGCTCATTGTTCCACGAAATGGAAAGTTGGAGGCTGAGGAGAGATCCCCGAGGGTTTCCGGAGCCTCAGGGGGATCTGCACTTGGCCTGGGCCTGGTGAATGGTGTTTGGAGAAAGTGGACAATATAGGGGTTTTCCTGCTTTGAGAAGCTGCAGGAAAAGCACCCAGGGTAGCTGCTTTTGAATCTTTCACATCCATTTCAGATTTGTCAGTCCACACCCTGTCCATCAGTCCATGCCTAAAGTCCATCATTGAGGAACTTTTGGTTTTTAAAGAAGTAGTTTTGTTTTTTTTTTTTAATTTTGATTTGTGTGTGTGTGGTGTGTGTGTGCGCGCGCGCGTGCCAGGACTGGAGCTTGAACTCGGGGCCTGAGCACTGTCCCTTAACTTTTCCACTCAAAGCTGGCACTCTACCACTTGAACATAGCCCCACTCTGGGCATTTTGCTGGTGAATTGGAGACAAGTGCCTCCTTTTGTCTTGCTCAGGTTGGTTTTGAACTGTGATCCTCAGGTCTCAGCCCCCTGAGTAGCTAGGATTATAAGAGTTAGCCACCAGTGACTGTCATAGTTTTTATCCTCTTATATAGTATTAGTCATGAAATAATTCTGACTTGCAGATTATCTGCTGAGTTTGTCTGTCTGGCATGCTGATGATTTATATGTGTATATGTATATAGTATATGCATATACAGATTACATATATATATATGCACATACATATATATGTGATATAGATAGCCAGCCTAGGTCCTGCTACATTGCCCAGGCTGGTCCCTAACTTCTGGACTCAAATTATTCTCTAGCCTCAGTCTCCTGAGTAGCTTGGTCTGAACGGTGACCCAAGACACCTGACATAGTGATTGTATCTATGAAACCCAGCATGATCTAACAACATTGAGATTATTAGAACCTCTTTCTTTTTGCAGCCTTGCCTTGCTGGATTGATTTACAATTTACAGGATCTGGGACCTTTGTAAAGGGAGCTATTCTTAAACACAGACAAGTGTTGTGTTTACAGGACTAGGGGTGTGGTTCAAGTGTTAGAGTACTTGCCTAGTGTGTATTAGGCCTTGGGCTCAAAAACAGTGTCTTTAAACTTACTGCGTTAAACTCATAGCTGACAAATACGTAGATTTACAGTCTCTGCATAGTAGTTCATGATCAGTTCTTCAGTTCCTATCTCAGGCGTATTTGCTGTTTATTCTCATTTTTAAAAAGGACAATTACAAGTATAAAAAAACACCTGATTAGAAGGGTATTTACTTTATTCTCAAAAGTGTTGAAAATGTAGGGAGTGTGAGCTGGGGGCTGGTGGTTCACACCTCTAATCCTAGCTACTCAGGAGCCTGAGACAATCTGCATGATTGAGGTTGAAAGGGAGTTAGAAAAGTCTGAAAAATTCCATTTCCAATTAACCAGTAAAAACCTGGGATGGAGTCATGGATTAAGTGGTAAAGGGCTAGCTAATCAAGTTCTTGAGTTCAAGCCCCAGTACTTCACAGAAAAGTGTGTTTCTGAATGGATTTCCAAGGTGTCTTTTTCTTTTCTGTCATTATACACCAAGTAAAGACTAATTTAAAATTTAATGATTGGAAGGAAGGATATGTATGATTAAAACATCACTCACTGCCTACCTCCTATGTACTCCAAACTTTGTGAGCTGTTTCTTTCTCCTAAAGCTTTTACCTGTAGCTCATCTAGTGCAACTGAGAACCCAGAGACAAAAAGGATGTGAAGCAAACACATATATTGTGCATTAGTGTCTCATATCACTGTTAGAATCACATCTCCTTACTAGGATGGTAAGATACTTATGTGACTACTTTATTTCAAGCTAATCATGAAGTATCTTACCATTTAATAATAACTAATTCACAAAGTCCTGTGGATAATCAATATTGTCTGTAGTACATTTTATAGGGAAGCATGTATATTTTCAATCTTCAGGTGTCTAATTCTCTGGCTTTCCAAGCTGCAGGAAATCAGAAAAGTTACTTAACCTCTCTATGCTTTAATGTTATAGGTAGTAAATAAAATGAGTTAATATAGAGAAAATATTTTAGTACACAGCCCCACAGGAAACATTATTTATATATATCTAATGATGCTTATAATAATACTAATTTATTATTTTTTTTTGGGTCCAGTCCTGGGGCCTGAACTCTGGGCTTGGGCACTGTCCCTCAGTTTTTCAGCTCAAGGCTAGCGCTCTACCACTTGAGCCACAGCGCCACTTCCAGCTTTTTTCTTTGTGCTTATGTGGTGCTGAGGAATCGAACCCAGGGCCTCAGGCATGCAAGGCAAGCGCTCTACCACTGAGCCACCTTCCCAGCCCACTAATTTATTATTTTATGTAGAACTATGTGAAAGCGGCCCGTTTCTATAACTGTGTTCTCTGGACCTCATAGTCAAAATTTGGGGTCTGGATTTGTTTTTTTGTTTTTTGTTGTTTTTTGCCAGTCCTGGGGTTTGAACTAAGGGCCTAGGCTCTGTCTCTGAGCGTCTTTTGCTCAAGACTAGCACTCTACCACTAGAGCCACAGCGCCACTTCCAGCTTTTTCTGTGTATGTGGTACTGAGGAATCGAACCCAGGGCCTCACGCATGCTAGGCAAGCACTCTACCATTGAGCCACCTTCCCAGCTGGTGTCTGGATTTGGAATCAAATAGTCTTGGGCTCAAATGCTCAGACATGCCATTTTGATTAGCTGTGACAGTGGCTCAGTTTGTTCACCTCTAAGACGTATTTCCTTCCTCAGCTCTACCACCACTGACTTTTCTAGAAAGATCATCCTGAGAACCACTCCTAACCTTCTCTAAAATTCTCATTTCCTAGTCAAATTACTTGACATTCCTGATTCCATTTACTTTTCTTCCTTTGTGTCTATGCAAGCAGTCTCCTTGCATGGTGTGGATATACCCTTGCATTCCATGTGTCTTTTCCTGGGCCCACCCTATGGCCTTAATAGTGTCCTCAGTCCCTCCCTTTGTAAAATACACATAGGTGACAATGTCTCACTGCACCACATTAGGGTAACTCCAGGAGGCAGGGATCCTTCTTTGCCTGCTTTGAGAAGCGAGGTCCTTCTGGTGGGCACACCTGTACCTGCTCATAGCCAACTATGTTTCCAGACACATGAGCTATAGAGTTGGATCAGTCTCTCCTTTGAGATTTAACACTCTAGAAACCCTTCCTAGCTATCTAGATGCTGCCATATTGGTTAGCCTCTCTCCCTGGAGTCCCATGCCCTTTCCATTAATGCTATTTTTTTGTGTTTTTCTTGGTATTGGTGATAGGCTCAGCTCCATTACTGTCTCACCTAGCTCAGGCTAATAGCTTCTGTTTAGCATTGTTGGAATAAATAGGAATTGATATCTTTATTTAGGAATTGAGTTACTGCAAGGATATTTTATACAGGTTATCCATGTCCACAAGACGAAGTTCAAAAGGCACTAAAGAGGATACAGAAAAAAGTAGTTAAAACTTGATTTTGTCACTCTGTTTTGAGGCAGCGACTGCATTCCATTTCTTAGGTACTCTTCTAGTGATGTTTCTTCCTGGAACTTCTAAATGCAAGTTATTTATGAGCACTCCTTTTTAGTAATTACCAGAGAGGTACTGGTTATCTCCCAATAAAACAAGATGCCCAGAGATGTGTGTACCTTGTGCAGGTATTAAAATGTCATCTAGTAAATTTATGTACTTTCCATCTTTCAATTTGTCTCTTCTAAATAGAAATTGGACAAAAATATATTATCAGAGCAGTGTTTCTTTCCAATTTGAAAACGACATCACTGATTTACACTATTCCTAGAAGCATTGTTTATTGAAGTATCAGTAAACTATTTTAGCCTATGTACAACACATATATACATATACATACATGATATAAGAAATGAAGTTTGACAATAGCTGTTTGATGTTTAGAATACTTTGGGGGGAGGGAAAGCAGGAAAAAAATGAGAGGGGGTAACACTGCTAGTAAAGAAATGTACTCATTACCTTATATATATATATATAACTGTAATCCCTCTTACAATAAAAGTTAAAAATATAAAAAATAGAATACTTTAATAAGTTTACTAGTATTATTTACAAAAAACTTAAAAATTCACAGAAAAACTTAGTTTTTAAGAAGCATTTCCTCATTAACTGGAAGTAACCAGCCAGAATACTGGAACTGAACCTTTAGCTGAAGTTTGAAGTTTCATGCCTGAGAAATGATTGAGTGGACAAGATGAAGTTCTAAGTTCTAATCTAAAAAAGAGGGATATAGCTTATTGACCTAATAGAAAATAGTTCTTTGACTTTTTTTTCTAAAATACTAATAATGCATCCAAGGACAATAGAATAAGCCAATGCATTGCACAATTAGTGAGGAGCAAAAACCCTTCATAGAAGTAATTTAGTTAAGGTCATGAACTTTGGTTCTGTTGGAGCATGCCTACGAGGGCACTGTTTCAGCATAAAATACCAGGGCTAGCTGGCTTCGTTGCTTTTCTTGTCCATTATAACTGAGGGTGACAGGCAGGTCCTAGGGTAATGATTTAAGAATAGCTCTGAATCTTTCTACTGGCATCTTTGTTTTCTCAAGGCTGGGTCAGGAGCACTTTTCTTGGGTTAACTTGTTCCCAGTCCTCCTGGGGAGGGGAGTGCTGGGGGCGGCAGACAATGGAGGCAGTGTGGAGTTTGGTAGAGAGCATTCTTGTCTGTGTAAGCATTTGTCTCAAAGTGTTAATTCAGAAATGGTGGCTTGCAAATGCTACCACCCCATCAGGAGTGTAATTTCAGTGTGTGTGTGTGTGTGCACGCACGCATGCGTGCATGCGCACAAGTGCGCGGGTGTGTGTGCACACACATTTTTTCCCCTTAAAACAGTCATTTGAAGTTTGAATCTCTCCAGTCCAAAAGTTATCTTTGAAGTTTGATCTGTTGACCCAGCAGCCATATGCCTTCAATTCTTGTACCAGAGAACCTCCTATATTGCTGGTGGGAATGTCAAATTTAGATCAGTGGGTATTTATGGAAAGTGCCATCTTTGCTTATTCCCCAAAGTATTTCCTGAGTTTTGTTCCCTGGGTCTGTAATTTCCTGCTAGAACCTCAGGAAATGCTGTGCAATAGTAAAGATGTTTAAAGAAGATATTTAAATGAAGTGGTTTTAGTATTACTTTTTTAAAAAGAGAGAGATTTAGAAATTACACCCACCACGTTGACTATTAAATACTACCCACATAAATGTCTACCAAGTTTTTGGTAATGATAGACTCTTACCTACAAAAACTGGTTACCTCAGTATCTCAGGCTCAGGATTATTCCTTCATTTTCAGGATGGCTTTTCTCCCCAGCTTCCATTCATAGCATTTTTTTAGACAGGTGTGGGTTATCTTGGTTTCATCTTCCTTTCCTGATTTTCTTTTTTATGTATCTTACTCAACTTGTCTCTTTGAATTTTTGTTTCTTTCTTTCAGGAGTCATTTCATTTTGTTTTGTTTCTGTGCCATTAAGAAGTGGTCACTGGTTGTCCAAATCACCACAATCATCCAATGGCTCTAAACTGGCCTTTATGGAAGTAGAGGTGTGGTTCAAGTGGTAGACTACTGACCATGAGTGAAAAAGCCAGGGAAGAGCGTGAGGTCCTGAATTCAAGCCCCACTACTGGCACACAGGCACATGACTCGGTCTCTCTCTCTCTTTCTCTCTCTCTCTCACTCTCTCTTTCTCTTTCACGCACACGCGCGCGCACACACACACACACACATACACACAGAAAAGCAAAAACAATACCAACAAACAAGCAAACCCAGGTTTCTGGGTTAGCTAGTGACTTTCATTCAACTTCTCAACACTGCAGTTAGACTAACACTGCTGAAATAGTGCATCAACCTTTTGCCCCTCTGTGTCATGGAGTTCCAGCTCTTGGCAATTTGCCAAGGTGTTCCCCCTCCCAATCCCTCCCAATTCAGTCTAGCCACCAGCTTTTATCCCCTTTCTCTATTCACTGTTTCTACTTCTATTGCAAATCCTGTCCCTCTGCAGAGCTGACTTGCAGCCCTGGATTTTGATGTGATCCCTGCACCTGAGATGTATCCCAATTCCTACCTAAAACCTGAGTTGCCACACATGCATAGTCTGCAGCTCATTGCTTCAGGCTTACTTGTTACCATGGCCTGTGTCAACTGCCTCCTTTCTGAAGTTGCACTGGCTTCTGTGATAAACTGGTTCCCACCTGCTCAGAGTTGTCCTCTTGGATGACTTGTGCAGAAGAGCATCAGCCAGTTTAGGGGGAAAAAAGGCATTTTTTTTCTCAAAGATTAAATCCTCGTTTCCCAGCATTTCTTAACACATAGGTAAGAGTGCTGGTGCTGGTGCAGGACCTGGGTCCTGGTCATTGATGTGATGGGATTGTAACTCCTACAGACTTCTGAGGGAGAATGAGATAAGAGGAAAAGACTGATGGTCAGAGAATGACTATGATGGCAGGAGGTCAGAGAATGACTATGTCAGCAGGAGGCACGTGGTTTGTTAAACATTTCTCAGATTCTTATTGCTTAAAAAGGGGACAGTAATATGAACAGCTCCACATGGGGCACACTAGGCAGATGAGACCTTAGCCTTAAACTAAGCAAATTCCAGTTGCCTACTTAGAATGAATCCTGCCTTGGTGGACATCAAATCCAATTAAAGTTTGAGGTGACCCTATATGAGGAGTTTGTTTGACCACGCCAGCAGAAATGGCAAT
The DNA here is from genome assembly GCF_000151885.1 of Dipodomys ordii. Lineage (NCBI taxonomy): Eukaryota > Metazoa > Chordata > Mammalia > Rodentia > Heteromyidae > Dipodomys > Dipodomys ordii. The sequence goes on along the minus strand of NW_012267316.1, from coordinate 4,039,241 downwards.
GATGTGTGAGGTTCCAGGATGCTGGAGGGCAGTGTTGGTGTTAGGGGTGACGCTTCACAGTTCCAATTGTTCCAGCCAGAGCTCTTGAAGGGCAGATTAATCTCTTGAATTGAGGTATTTTCAGGTTCTGTGGTTGAAGCCAGTCCCTCACATATGAGAGGCTGGTAAGTTTTGAATGCATTTGAAGAGGAAGGAGAATTCACTGGAAATTCTTACATATTAGATCTGACAGGATTTCTACTTTTGTATGTTTTTATGTGTGTGTGTGTGTACATGTATACACATGCATCAATACTGGGTCTTGAACTCAGGCCTTTGTGTTCTCATTTTGCTTTTTTTTTTTTTTACACACAATTGTCTCTCTACCATTTGAGCCATACTTTTACTACCAGCTTTTTGCTGGTTCATTGGAGATAAAGGTCCTGGGATTAGTCTGCCTGGGCTGCCTCCACCTATGATTCTTAAATCTCAGCTTCTTAGTAACTAGGATTATAGGCTTGAGCTACCAGTATCAGGCCAGATGTCTATCTACTCTTGAACAAAACATCCAGACAGAACAAAGCTAGAGCTCCAAAGACATCTTGCAGCAAACAGTTTGGAACTGCTGTAAAGCTACAGAAATCTCCAGAGGTGGCTGGCATGTCTTAGCGACCATAAAAACCTTACCTACTTTCTGTATAGCAAACCCAGCTTTTGGCCCTGACTGTGCAACAGGTCTTCCAATTTCACAGACTCAAGAGGATTGTTAGCAGTTGGGCAAGGTAGAATCTAGAATCTGTATTTCAATAATCCTTATTCTGTCTGGCCACCAGTAGCTCCTGCCTGTCATCTTAGTTACTTAAGAGGCTGAGATCCAGAGGATCACAGTTTGAAGTCAGCCTGGGTAGTCTCTAAGATTTATTTTCTGTTGGTTGTGGGGCTTGAACTCTGTGCCTGGGCGCTGTCCCTCAGCTCTTCAGCTCAAGACTAGTGCTCTACCACTTCAGCCATAGCGCCACTTCTGGTTTTCTGAGTGGTTTATTGGAGATAAGAGTCTCATGGACTTTTCCTGCCCGGGCTAGCTTTGAACCCTGATCTCAGATCTCAGCCTCCTGACTAGCTAAGATTGCAGGCATGAGCTATCGGTGCCTGGCAAGTCTTCAAGATTTTATCACCAAAATAAGCAGCAAAATGCTAGGCAGAGGCATAGTGCAAGTGATAGAGCACCAACTCTGAGCAATCAAACCAAGCAAGAAACACAAAGCCCTGAGTTCAAACTGCAAATAAAATAAAAATAAAATTCTTTCTCTGTTTGGTTTAAGTGCTTGTTTCCAGAGCTATTTCTTCCACTCTGCTGACTCTGTTTCTGTGGCTGTGTCCTGGATGCTTGCTAGCACTTTTTCCAAGTCCCTCAGAAACCCTAGCCTATTCTGTCAGCATTTCAAACTGTGATGTATCTTTATTTTTACCCCAAACAGTATCCCCAATTGTTTATATCCCACGTATGTTCATGGCATACTTTTGTTCATTCTAGAAGTTTAGAGTAGAGACTTAGAAATATGATAGGTGACGTGTCTTTGTAAGCTGAGTATGCATTTTGTGTGTGTGTGTGTGTGTGTGTGTGTGCTAGTATTGAGGCTTGAATTCAAGGTCTTGTGCTTTTGCTAGGCATTTGCACTCTACCACTTGAGCCACACCTCTACTTTCAGCTTTTCTTGCTGGTTAATTGAAGATCAGAGTCTCATGATCTTTTCTGCTCAGGCTGGCTTTGAATTTTGATTCTAAGATCTTGGCCTCCTGCATAAGATGCTAGGTTTACAGACATGAGCCACCAGCTCCAAGTGAGTTTGCATTTCTTTAAGGAAATGAACATGTTTGTTTGTTTGTGTTTTTGAATGCATTTTTGCTGTGTTTCCCGAGCTGGTCTCAAAACACCTGATCCTCCTGTTCCACCTTTCAGAGTAACTGAGATGATAGATGTGGCCCATCTTGCCAGGAATAAGCTTTTGAAACAGGTAATGTCTTTTTGGCAAGAGGAATGGTTTTTCCTGTAGGATTGTGTTGTCATGTCTATTTCCATTCCTGTTTTTTATTTTTTCAAAGCCTGCTTGTTATCTACTCATTCACATAGCCAAGCTGGAGCAAATGTGGGAGCTGCAAGAGGAAGTGCATCTCAAAGACCCTGTTCTCAGCTTCTTGCCTTGCTGTGAATCTCGAGGCTCCATAGCCTTTCTTGACATTCTGGATGGATTTGTATATGAAGTTCAAGAAACTGAGAAATGTATATACATCACCAATAATTTTCTTCATAATGCATAATGCTCCAGGAAAGGATTGAGGGATTAAAGTTCCAGTGAGTCAAGTTAACACCTGCATTTGTTTTCTGCTTATTCTATTTAAGTTCACAGTGAAGTGAATAGTGCAGGTCATAGAGCCAGGATTGAAGGGGAGAGCCTGGATATTCCTGAGGCTATAATTCTGGGCTTATAGGGTCAGCTTCAGTCCCAGACATCTCTGGTGACTGGTGCCCAGGCCCTCCTGCTCTTAGGCTTCCTTTCTTCCTGGAAGACCACAGAGATTGCCTGTTTGGCTGGCTCTTGTACCAGGAGAGTATATTCACACAGTGCCACACAAAGTCCTTCTCCTGGATGCACCTAAGACTTTAGTAACATCAGCGCCCAGGTTCTAATCCCAGGGATTATAATTTATTTGGTCTGTGGTGGGGTCTAGTCATTTGCATGTAGAAGATGCTCTCTAGGTAATTCTACTCTATAGCCAGAACTACTCAATAGATTTGCAATGAAGTGGTATAATTACACAGAAGCACCAAGCCAGGCACAGGCAGGCAGACCCTGCAGCAATCCCACATTTGCCTGTAGGGTACAAGTCAGGGCATTGATCTCCTTAGTAGTCTAGAGTTTGCACATAACAGACAAGGAAGATTGTTTGCATCATGTCTGCATGGTGTTCCTCCCCCTTGGTGAAGTGTGAATAATCTGTCACTCACAGCTGTGTGTGAGGAAAGTCACACACAGGACCAGAAGAGTTTCTGGGAAAAAGTCTGCTCCTTCTTTATGATCTTGTGTAGCACTTGCTCTGTGTTCTACTGTTTCAATGATCACACTTGCAGTCTTGCCTTGCTGACTTTGTCACTTGCTGACTTCTTGCTTTAAAAAAATACTCCTGATAAAATATGACTCTTAGAGTTCCTTATGTTTTGAGATAAGTTCTGGGTTGGTTCACTCAACCAAAATTGATCAGATAGCTTTTTGGGTGGCAGTATACTGGGTAACTGGGATTGAACTCAGGGCTTGGGCACTGTCCCTTGGATTTTTAAATCAAGTTTAGTGCTCTACCACTTGAGCCACAACTTCACTTCTGGATTTTGGTAAGTAAGTGAAGATAAGAGTCTCACCAACTTTTCTCCTTGGACTTGCTTTGAACCTCAATCCTCAAATCTCAGCCTAGGATTATAGGTGTGAACATTATTTTGAGCAATTTTCCTCTTCTCCTCACATCTTTCAATGAACCACAACAACCATAAAATCTTTGACTTGAGGGTGGTCTGAGCTGCTTTTTCTCTCCTGAACCAGCTACTCATCTTTCCTGTACCTTCTTAGATGGGGGATCCCAGGGAGAGCTGTTCTCATTCACCCTCTTCTCCTGGTCTTCTTGACAGCTGTTTTAAGTTGAGGACATTCTGAACTTGTTTTCTGGAAACTTCCTTACTAGGTAGCTTATTATTTCTCTTTTAGCTCCACCCAGCTCAATAAGAACTGTTTTCTTTGTGCACATCCCTGATGATACAACACACACACACACACATTTTCTTTTCCTTCTGAAGGCATTATGAAGTATACCATTAACCAGTTTAGTTGGCTTAAATGGCCAGTGGCTCTGAACAGTTCCAAGTTTCTAACCTGTGTCTCTCAAACTGACTTGGGTGGTGGGTTAGAGATAATATTCATTAGCCTACAGAGCCATCTGGATGGGATTGGCGGCCTTGCTGATTGGACAGGCAGCCATGACTCCCACCTCACAAACAGCAAAACAACACTGAGGAGAATTAGGAGAAAAGCTTGCAACATAAAAGGCCTCAGCAGGAGCTGCGGCAACAGGACAGCAGGAGCAGGTCCAAAAGTTTAGAAGATTCCAGTTTGTAACTAGAATGGGGTCAGTCTGAAATACTGAACGCATCACAGATGTTTGTGTCATCCTTGTAGAGGGCCATCCTGGTTCTGTTGCATGGAGTCTTTCCCTCTACCCCTTCCCTGGTCCCTTGCCCTTCTTTCCCTCCTTTTTCTCTCCCTTCCCCTCTCTCCTAGAGTATGAATTCAGCATACTGATGAGCATAACTTTAGACTTGGCATTGGTTTCCTAGCTTGTTAGCATTTGCTGAATTGCCATATTTCATATAAAATAGAGGTTTTTAGGGAACTCTACCTGGCTGAGTTTAAAGGACTTTGTTTAGTGGGAGAACAGCTGTTCCCCTCCAGGCGTTCCAGTCCAAGACATCCTCTCCTTCTCAGGAACAGAACAAAGGCATACAGAATTTATGTCACAGATGGATTTGTGTTTGATAAAAATCACTTTTTACTGAATTGAAGAATGGCCTATTCTCTTCAGAAATATGAGCACAATATCTCCTGTGTCTTTAGTATCTTAACTATGTTGGTTTAGTTTTAATTATTATAATTGACTGAATTATAATGGACTTTATTTTACCATGTCCAGCTTCTCCTGAAGTTTTGGATATAGGATTGTTTTCTGTAAATGCAGGCATTTCAAATTCATTATTAAAAGAATACCCCAAATAATATTTGAAGGGCTCAAAGAATCAAAATTAGTAAGGCATAGAAGCAACCTTTTGGGTATTGTTCTCAGCTGACATAAGTAAGTTTAACTATACTGTGGAATTGAAGTGTAAAACTAAGGGGTTCAGGGTCTGTTTGCTGGGTGATGATGCCCACAGAGGAAGTTGGAGATATATAATCATTGGCTTCTCCCCTATCTATCTGGCACCAGTGGCTCAAACACATAGCTGGGCTTAAATGTTGACTTGTATGATACCTATAGTGATCACATACCCTTATTAGCAACAGATCTAAATTAAGTCTTAGAGCATGTCCTAATTTGAGAGCGGTAGTCTCTGTGTGCGTATGTACACACACCAGTATTGAGGCTTGAACTTAAAACTTTTTCACTAGAAGGACCTCAATCATCTGAACATATTATTAATCAGGCCTTTTCCTTACCTCACCAACCCTATTTAAAGAAAGAAGAATTTTTTTATAGGAAAGAAAGAAAAGGCAAAATCACATTAGCACCTTCCTAAAAATTGTTAATGACAAGCTTAAGTGTATAGCTGTGGATTCTATTTTTCTTCCTTAACCCAATAAAATGAACCTGGTAGTAATGCCATAAACATTCACATCTGAGTCTTTGTATGGACATGGTTTTCATTTTTCTTGAAGAGAATTTGTAGGAGTGAAATAGGGGTCAAAAGATACATGTATGTTAATTTTGTTTTTTTTGGGGGGGGTCTGGTCGTGGGTGTGAACTCTGGGCCTGGGCGCTATACCTCAGCTCTTTACCTCAAGGCTAGCACTCTACCACTTGAGCCACAGCACCACTTCCGGCTTTTTTTTCTGCTTATGTGGTACTGAGGAATCGAACGCAGGGCCTCACGCATGCAAGGCAAGCGATCTACCACTGAGCCACATTCCCAGCCCCTGTATGTTAATTTTAAAAATGAAAACTGTACATATTACTTTACCTTGTCATCCATAGCATCCAAAGCTGGTACTCTACTTGAGCCACAGCTCCACTTCTGGCTATTTGGTGATCAATTAGAGATAAGAGTCTCACAGACTTCCCTGTTTGGGTAGTCTTCAAACCATGATCTGTAGATCTTAGCCCCCTGAATATCTAGAAAAACGTGAACCTCTGATGGGTGCCCAGCTTAGCCTCTGTCTTTTTGGGTACTCAAACAGCTCTCTTGAATCAGCACCAAGCAGTTAGCTGCTGCTAAAGTCCATGCTGGATGTAGGAGGTTTGGTGGTTAACCCTCTGCTGACATGAGTCTCCTTCAGGACATGGACTGTGTTTTATACTTTGTACGTAATAAAAGTAAGCTGAGTCTTCATGATTTAATAGTTTGATTCCAGTAGAAGTTATATAATCATAAACTCACACACTAATTGTAAGGGAACAGATTAATCAGTTGTAATTTCAGTGTATTGTACAGTCAACACCACAACCCAGTGGAAAGCCGTTCCAGAAAGTGTCCATATTTGTTTCTTTTTGTGGGGGAGGGGTCCGGTCATGGGGCCTGAACTCTGGGCCTGGGCACTGTCCCTCAGCTCTTCAGCTCAAGGCTAGCACTCTACCACTTGAGCCACAGCGCCACTTCCAGCTTTTTTTTTTGCTTATGTGGTGCTGAGGAATCTCACCTCATGCATGCAAGGCAAGTGCTCTACCACTGAGCTACCTTCCCAGCCCAAGTGTCCCTATTTCTGTTTGTACTCAGTTCCTTCTGCCAAACTTTCCCCAGTCCCTAGCAATAATCTGCTTTCTGCACTTACACATGTCTTTTTCTGGAAGGATCATAAGTTGTACCTAGTTTTTATGTCCAGTTTCTTTCACTGAATATAATAAACATGTCGCAGGTTCATGTATGCCATATGATAAACTGCTTAGTCATTTGTTTCATTTCAGTGAAGAATACTGTGTGTGTATACATACTTGCTATTGTTTATTCATCCATCAGCTGGACATTCTGACTGGTCTGGTAGTGGGACCTGGTAGTGATACCATAAACATTCATATCTGAGTCGTAGTGTGGACATGGGTTTTATTTTTCTTGAGTAGGTGTGAAATAGGGGTCAAAAGATAAATTTATGTTAATTTAAAAAATGAAAACTGGATGCATTACTTTACCTTGTCATCCATAGCATGTAAGTTCCAACTATATACAGTCACATCCTCACAACACTGAACATTCTATGACAGACATTTGGGGACAGGCATTCTGAGACTTGCAGTACCATCTCCTGGCATTAATTTACATTACCCTAGTGACTGAAAACACAGCATCTTTTCATGTACATAGAAGCCATTCACATGCCTTTGATGAGATGTTTATTCATAGGTTGAATTTTTTTGTATTCTTAGGATTGAGTTATAAGAGTTTTCTCTATTGTTATAAATAGGCACTCCAAGAACTATAGGAATCAAAAGGATAGATACAAAAATAAAGCAACACAAAATGTACTTCTGTAGAAGTGTGTGCCATCAGCCAAAAATCTGGCAGGCAAGCACACAGAGCAGGCAGGCTGCTCCTTTATTTATCCCTAACGCAGCAGGCCCTGCCCCTCTGCTCAGATTGATTGAACTCAGGTTCATAATCTGTGTGTGACTGGCTAGTTTGATTAGGGTAAAATGTATTTACATAAAGTGACTTTGAAATAAGATTAACAGCACACAAATAATCTCAAAATATACCTGAACCTTCTAGTATTTCTTGTACAATCTGAAGTGCGTCTTAATTCCATCTTGAAAAGAAACTAAGACAAAACCTTTTATTTCGAAAATACTTCCTTATCCCAAAGCAGCTCCTCTTTTCCTCAACAAGAGCCAAGCCACCAGGCCAAAGAAGGGACTTTTTTCTTCACCCAGTCTTGGGGCTTGAACTCAGGGCCTTGGTGCTGTCTCTGAGCCTCTTTGTGCCCAAAGCTAGTACTCTACAACTTGAGCTGCAGCGCCACTTTCAGCCTTTTTTGAGTAGTTTATTGGAGATAGGAGTCTTGTGGACTTTCTGCCTGGGCTGACTTTGAACTACAATTCTCAGAACTCAGCCTCCCCAGTAGCTAGGATTACAGGCCTGAGCCACCAGGGCCCAGATCAAAGAAACAACTTTTAAGCAACATACTTGATAGACACAGTATTTTCTGGGTATATCTGTTCTGATCAGAAACATGGTTTCAAAATATTTTCTCCCAGTCTGTGATTTCCCTTTCCTTTCCTTTCCTTAACTTTCCTTTCCTTTCCTTTCCTTTCTTTTCCCCTTTCCCTTTCTTTTTCCCTTTTCTTTTCCTTTTCCTTTTCCCTTTCCCTTTCCTTTGTGCCAGTCTTGGGGCTTGAGCTCAGGACCTGGTCACTGTCCTCTCTGGGCTGGCTTTGAACCATGAACCTCAGATCTCAGCCTCCTGAGTAACTAGGATTACAGACATGTGTCACCTGCACCCAGCATTGCTTTTTCCTCTTCTTAATGGTATATTTGAAAATGGTATAATCTTGTTTTCTTAAATTTACTTTAATGAAGTCCAGTAGGGCCATTATGTTCCTTTATGGATTTGTCTTTTGTCTTCTAAGAACTCTTTATCAAACCCAGGGTCACAGAGACTTTGTTCTCCATGTCTTTTTCTTAGAAGTTTTATAGTTAATTCTTACATTGAGGATTGTCATGCATTTTTAGTTAACTTTTGTGCTTGGAAAGGAGGCAATATGTAAATTGTGTTTGTTGCACAGGGATATCTAGTAATCTCAACAACATTTGTTAAATGCAATAAGAACTTTTTTATAAGAAAGAAAAGGCAAAATCACATTAGTACCTTTGCTAAAAATTGTTGATCACAAATTTAAGTGTATAGCTGTAGGCTCTATTTTTTTTCCTTAATCCAAAAGTTTGGTCTTATAGTAACATTGCAACATCTCTGTTCCTCTGGTGTTATAATAAATTTTCTAGTTATAATAAGGTTTCTAGGTTTACTTTTTCTCACCTGGTTTGACTGTTCCAGGTCCTTTGGTTTTCCATTAGCATTTAGCTTGTCAACTTCTGTTTAAAAGCTGGATGAAATTTTGATAGAAACTGCTTGAATCTATAGATTAATTTAGATAGAATTTCTGTCTAACATTATTAGTCTTCCTGTCTGCAAGTAATTCATAATACTTGCTTTACCTAATTGCTCAAAAACCATATAGGCTTTTAGTGTATTATCTTGTTTCTTTTCTTAAACTTCCTTTTATTTTATTCTTTTTGAATTAAAAACAAATCCTAAGATAGCCCTTCTGTGGTTTCCAGGTATGTTTCTAGGGTCCCCTGTTACTTTTTGACTGGTCCATCCAGCTGTTTTTCACTTTCTCGATTGAAACCAAAATTTCTGGCTGGCCACACTGGGAGTTTTCTTTGCCCTTTTGCATCAAGTTTATGACCTTGATTGACAACATCACTGGGTCTGTGCTCTCCCTGTCTGCTCCGGAAGTTGCAGACTGCTCAGCCAGTTGTTCCTGGTGATCCACAATGTTGGTGGCTTGTGGTAAGGTATGATGTCCTCATCTGGACAGCCATTCTCTTCCACTCATCTTACCTGAAGCTCCAGCAACTTTTCCTGTTTGTTTTCAGTATCTCCCAATGGCTATATTTGAGTTTTATCTATTTCTATAAGTGGTGTGAAGACTCTTGAACCCATTTATTCTGACAAAAACAGAAAGTCCTCTAACACATGTTAGGTGGTGTAGATACTTTATCTACTATGAATTTTTTTTCCAATGAGAATCCATCTTTATTGTTCATCATGCCATTAGCAATACACTGCTTTGACAGTGACCCATTGCTAATATACTCCATGATAATATGCAATGTATTGACGTTGACTGAGACAGGTAACAAGATATCTCTGGAGCATGAACACTATTGCCTAAGTAGAAAGTGGGCTTCTTTGAATACTTGTTGTGTCTCTGATACTAGCCATGGTTTAACCTACATTTCTTTCTGTTTTGCTCTGTGTCTGTGACCCTGAGCCCATCTCTGCCTCTCTCTTACATCCATATGTACCATATGAATCTTTATAATCTTTGTGTCTCTTTAAGTGAATTTTGTGTGTGACACTATTTCCCACTTAAGTTTAACTAGACTTTCACCTTGAGTTAAATCTCAGTTTATATCCTTAGTGTTTCATTATCACCACCAATGAGGGAAGAACTCGGTGGCAATTGCAGTCCCTAAGAGAAATTGGCTGCCTAATGCAGTCCTGTTTTGGCTGCTTGGAATTTGGAGCCAGCAGCTAGAAATAAGGGTTGGCATTCTCCAGAAAACAAGCAAGGCTTCCATTCTTTCAGACTTCTAGAGGCTGGGAGTTGGAGAAATGCTTGGGCTGGTGTGTATTCACTTGGAAGATGATGTGGCCAGGGGAGGAAGAATGAGTATGAAAGGAATACTTTTGAACAGGAAGTGGGGACTCATCTTTTCACACCAGTGAGATGTGTGGTAAAGGTAGACCATTTGGTATTACTGGGTTGTTTTAAAAGAAGATACATCAGCGAAGGTATGTGTAGAAGACATAGTATGAATAAATGTGCTTATAGGTATAATGAATTAATATAGCCCTGCCTGGGTTTTGCTTTTTCCTTTACTAAAATCAAGTAAATTTTTCTTGTCCAGCTAACATAATAAAACATAATACAAGGGAAAACTTGGGAAATCATGCGAAAATATTTTTTAACATCTAATTTCAGTAAGAGCCAACAATAGATAGAGATTAAGAGGAGCAGGGCCTTGGGGAACACTCCTCCGGCCTTGACCTTTCCCTATCTCTTTGGAGTAGAAGAAGTAACTAGCCCTGCCTTTGCCTCTTTCTGTCATCTAGAACTGAACCCTCTTTAATGTTTAAACTCAGTTTGGAGACAACCTGGGGATGACTTATCAATTTCTACAAAAAGACAGAAAGGAAAGAAGGAAGTAGTCAGTATTTATTTAGGTTTGATTTCAGGTTTTCTCAGAAAATTCCTATTTTTTTTAGTATATTTATCTTGAGCCTTCTTTTTTTTTGGTACTGCTTCTGGGGCTTGAGCTCAGGGCTTGGGCATTGTCCCTGATCTTTTGCTCAAGGCCAGTGCTCGATCACTTGAGCCATAGCTCTGCTTTTTGATTTTTGGTAGTTTGTTGAAGATGAGTCTCACGGACTTCCTGCCTGGGCTGGCTTTGAATGGTGATCCTCAGATCTCAGCATCCTGAGTGAAGGTGTGAGCTACTGGTGCCTGAGTTTTGAGCTTGTTTTTTAAAATCAGGTTTTTGTTTTGCAAATCTTACTGCTCTGATTGTGTGTGGAAGAGGCCATATAGGTTTGCTTTAGATTTTTCTGGTTGACGATCAATGGACCTGGATTGTCTTTGTTTTGGAGCCCTTGGAATGTTTCCCTCTTAACCTTGATTTTCCTTCTAAAAATACTCACCAAAGGTCCCTAGACATGAATGCAGAATCGGGGATCTGGAATTCTGGTTAAATAGTGACAAAACTGCTGGAGGAGGCATGATCTCATGAATCAGTGTGGCAGGCTTTGTTCCATGCTTGGCCAAATTGACTAAACCTAGAGTGTTGGAGTTGGAAGAAATTCCAACAGATGATCCTGTCTCTTGAACTCAAAGCAGTCTCAGGAGTGGGGGTGGGAGAGCTGGTTAGACAGGAAGCATAGCAGCTCTAGGCTGAGCCGCTGAGAATCTATACTTTAGCCAGATTCCCCTGATCTGAATATTAATGTCAGAAACCTACCTTTAGTTTGGCTGTCTCCACCTTGGTGCAGAATCCAGTCATACTAAGTATACCTGTAGATAGTAATCAACTTCCTCTTCTGTCTTTAATAATATAGTTATTGATAATCCAATCTTAATATCAAACTAACATTTTTCTTTTTGCTTTTTCTGGTGATACTGGGGTTTTAACTCCGGGCACAGGACTTGCTCATCAGGTAGACTACCATTTGAGACATACCTCTAGTCCTTTCTACTTTAGTTATTTTTCAGATGGAGCCTCCTGCTTTTAGCCTAGGGTGACCTAGGCCTGATCTTCCTATTTCTGCCTCTCAAGTATCTGGAATTTCAGGCTGAGCCACTGTGTCTGGCTTCACACTAACATTTTTCAGACATTGCCCTCATCTTATGAACACAACTCTCTCCTTATCTGTAAGAGGCATACATTCCAAGACTCCTGGTGGGTGCTTGAAATTGTGTATAGTACTGAGTCTTGCATGCACCAAGTTTTTCCTTAAACATACATGTTTATATAAGCCTCATTTGTAAATTAGACATGGTAAGAGATTAACAACAATAATGGCAAAGTGGGACAATTAGAGCACTGTTCCATAATAAAATTATTTAAAGCATATGAATTGCTTACTTCTGCTATGCAGTTTTCATATATATATGATACATATATATGTATATTACACACACACACTCACACACATGTGTGTTTATATATCTATAGTTGAATGCACTTAGCCAAAATCATAGAAACCAACATTACATGGGTTAAGGGGATGCCAGTATATCTGTCACAGAAACTCTCTCATCTTTTCTGCCTCTACTGAGCTATGCCATGCTTAATACTGGATTGATAGGGGGTGGGGGGTGGGGGCTGGTTGGAAAGGGCTGCATTTATCCTTAGCAACTCAGGTTTTATTTTTGCCACTATAGGAATTCGACTAATTCCATAATCCAGTGTGTTTTCTTCTCACCCACTTGGTACCCTTTCATTATCTATGTCAAGATTTTAAATGTTGAACAAAGAGGAGTAGGGTACACAGAGGAAGGGGAGGAAAGCCCAATCTCATATACTGCATGAGTTTGTGTTGTGCTTGAAGATAGCATTTTAGGAAAGTGCCTTCCCTCCTTCACTTCCCCATCTTGTTTGGTGAATGAGTGGTCTTTGCTCTCCAGAGGAAATCAGTTCCTGTGAGGCTATAGGTCAGTTCTGGAAGGGAATGACAATGAGGTATGGGGGAAAATTAGGAATCAGCAATATGAAGTGTGATGCATATATGCAGTAGAGATATGTAATATGCAGAATAGGGACCAAAAGATACAGAATTTAAGCAAGCAAGAAAGGTAACTTTTAATGGGAGCTGCTGGTTAGGTTTAGAAAGTGATTAAAACCTTGAAAAGGGCATTTTTAGTGGTTAAGAAAAAAAAAGAGAGCTCCCAATTGATGTAGTGAGGCAGGAATGTGAGCTGAAGAACTGGAGGTCATGCACATAATGTTTTTTTTTTCTGGTTGTGGGACCTGAACTCTGGGCCTGGGCGCTGTCACTCAGCTCTTCAGCTCAAGGCTAGCACTCTACCACTTAAGCCACAGAGCCACTTCCAGCTTTTTCTGCTTATGTAGTGCTAAGGAATCGAACCCAGGGCCTCATGCATGCAAGGCAAGCACTCTACCACTGAGCTACCTTCCCAGCCCATGAGCATAATTTTTATATCCATATTTTATTTAGTAACAGCCTTTGGAAACCATTACCCCCATTCAGTCTATATCTATATATAATGAGACAAATCAGTCTTGGGGGAATGGTACTGAAACTGAGAAAGCATAGCACCCTCAATACCAGCAAGAAGTGCTCCAAGATTATTGAAATAATCAAAAGGGACAATCAAAGATCTGTCTTTGATTCATTATGGTTAAGGGTGTTGTCTGCTGTTATCCGTAAAGTGAAAGATCCTGCAAAAGGTATGTGCTAGAGTATCTCTCCCCTGGTGTGCTGTGTCTGGTTGTACCTCCTCCATCTCAGGATGGAGGGATAGACTTGTGCCATCTATAGTGTATGTGAACATGTTCCATGATGCTCCCACTGAAGTGTGCTTCTCAGGACTTGTTCCTGTGGTTAAACTATGCAGACTGTATGATACCTAACTGGTTTTCTTGCTCTGTACAATCTTTCTGGGAATCTGTATTTTAATTATGTCTTTCTATTAAATATTTTAACAAAATCTATGAGTATATGCCTGGTTTTCCCTCTGATTGTGAGACTCTTGGGTCAGGAAGAGCTCACTGGTAACACTATTTCTGTGAGGGCTTGGAATAGAATTTCACACTCGAGGGGCTCTCATTAAAAGCTTATGTAGCTAGAGCCAGGTACCAGTGGCTCATCCCTGTAATGCTAGCTACTCAGGAGACTTAGATATGAGGATTGTGGTTCAAAACTAATCTGGGCAGGAAATTTCATGAGACACTTATCTCCAATTCATAAGCCAACCCCCAACCCCCCAAAACCTAGTAGAGCTGTGGCTTAAGTGGTAGCCTTGTTCAAAAAAACTGTGGAACAGTACCCAGGCCACGTAAGTGTATAGAGCACTACCAAACACTCTCATTTGTGTTTTATTCTGATGTGTGTAACTCTGTGAATATGACTAAATATGAATTCACACATCTACCTAAAATTCATTTCATTATAACACCTTAATATCACAGACCTAGAATATTATGCTATTAGAATAAATCAGTACCTTTGATGTCATTATTCTAGGATATTATTTTTTTTGGTCAGTGCTGTGGTGTGAACTCAGGAGCTCACACTCACTAGGCTTGCTTACTTGACTTGCCACTTTGAGTGACACCTCTATCCAAGCTTTTTACTGGTTATTTTGCTGATAGATTCTAGCAAACTTTTCTTCCTGAGATAGCTGTGAGCCTTGATTCTCCAGATTTTAGCCACTTGAGTAGTTAGGATTACAGGTATAAGCCACTGTTGCCAGGCTATCCTGGTCTATTATTAAATGCCTTCAGGAGGTTTTACTGAATAAGTTCTACAAACTATTGTTTTATGTCAGTGGCTATCATGTTTCCTAAAGAAATACAGATATTTCATTACTTTTTTATTATTGTGAAAATACCGTACAGAGGGGTTACAATTACATGGGCAAGGTAATGAGTACATTTCTTATCAAGCATTGTTGCCTCCTCCTTTGTTAGATATTTCATTTCTTATACTTGATTTCAATCAGCTGATGTGAACATTGGTGAACAAAATAACAAACTTAAAAAATAACAAACTTTTCAATTTAGGACCTTAATTTCTACCTTTCCCAAATTTCTCCACAGATTCTATTAGTGGCTTTGCCTTGGAAAATAAAGGCTTCTGCCACCAGAAGATACTTGAATGATTCAACCATGTAAAATATTCATTCCATTCTTAGTAGTAATAATGTGAAATTTTTTACTTTAATCCTTTAAGTTAATTTTTCCAACTATCACATTGATTTTGAATATGGACTAGGTAAATTTAACATTTTGTGGATGTCAGAAAACTTTTTTTTTCTAAATGGGAAAGACTTACCCTTTTCTTAAACAGGCAAATCAATACTCTGAGCAGTTGGCTGTAAATTGTTTGAGAAATACTAAGAATGTCTTGTGTGGGACGCTGTTGGCTCATGCCTGAAATCCTAACTACTCAGGAGGCTGAGATCTGAGGATTGCAGTTCAAATCCAGTCCAGGCAGGAAAGTCTGTGAGACTCTGATCTCCAATTAACCACCAGAAAACCATAAATGGGTTGTGGCTCAAAGTGGAAGAGCACTAGCCTTGAGCAAAAGAATTCTGGACCAGGGTCCAAGCCTTGAGCTCAAGCCCCACGACTGACAAAATAAACAAAAACTAAAACAAAAAAACAGCTCTTGTAATGAGTATAGACCTAGTGAACAATAAAAAAAAATGGTTTTTTTGGTTCTTCTTAGAGCATGAACTCTGGGCTTGGGCTCTGTACCTGAACTCTTCAGCTCAAGGCAAGTGCTCTACCACTTGAGCCACAGCACACTTCCTGTATTCTGGTAGTTTATTGGAGATGAGTCTCATGGACTTTCCTGTCCAGCCTGGCTTTGAAACTAGCTAGGATAACTGGTGTGCGCCACCAGTACCTGGCACAGGCATTTTACTTTTAAATCAAGAAAATATATTGTCTTGGGAAAACAAAACTCCCAGAAATCTCTAGAAATGAATTACCAAACTATCTGGCAGTTTCTCCATGTGGGGATGGTTTATATGTAGTAGTATTTTTGTCTATCACTTAATGTTACTTAGAGAACTTTCTAGTAGATTAACATGGTTCTGGAATAAATTCGAGAAGGCCAAGTGTACTCAAGATATGAAGACGAAAGGACACAAAACAAAAGCAGCCAGTGACTAGAGGAAATTTGTTTCATGGTTGGTGGTGTTTGGAGTAATAAAACAGTGACTGGCTAAATGTACTATGGGAAATGATTCTGAATTGTGTGTCTGAATGGAAAAAAGGCAAACATTAGTACTACAGTAATAATTACTGAAGTAAATAGAGCCTCTTAACAAATATGTGTAGTATGATGTGTTAGGGGCATGCATGACTTGCTAATGGGAAAATAGCCTTGTTTGGGCCATGCTACAGAATTGATAACATGATGTTTATATGTGAGACAAAACTTTTTTTCTTGGTAGGGCTTTGATCCTCATGTCCTTTCTTATTCTTTGATTTCCTTCCCCTCTTCCTGCTTGGGGATCATTAGTGCCCTGCTCTGAAATATTTCAATGAGCTTTATAATGATTCAGAGACTCCTGTTACCTCTGGAAAACATCCTTTCCCAACATGCTTTCTCTCCAGTCCCCACCTCCAGCTTTCTTTCCCCTTCACAGATGTGGTCCCATGCAACAAGGAATAGAAATGACTCTGTCAAGCCTGGCGCCGGTGGCTCACGCCTGTAATCCTAGCTACTCAGGAGGCTGAGATATGACGATCTAGGTTCAAAGCCGGCCTGGGCAGGAAAGTCCGTGAGACTCTTATCTCCAATAAACCACTAGAAAACCGGAAGTGGTGCTGTGGCTCAAGCGGTAGAGCTCTTGCCTTGAGCTGAAGAGTGCAGGGACAGCACCCAAGCCCAGAGTTCAAGCCCCATGTCTGACCAAAAAAAGAAAAAGAAAAAAAAATGACTCTGTCAAGTGGAAATTGTGAGAATAACTGTAATATATACCACAAAGTTGTTTATGTGTGTGGTACTAGGAATAGAACTCTCAGCTCCTTTCATCTCTTGGCCTTTACATAAACAGCTGGTGCTCTACCACCTGAACCATGCCTCTGGTTTCAGATTTTTTTGTTGGTTAACTGTAAATAAAACTATTTTCAATTTGTCTGACTAGCTTTGAACTGAGATTCTTAGATCTTAGTCCCCAGAATAGCTAGATAGATAGGATTATAGGTATAAGCCAATGTTTTTTGTTTGTTTTTTTCAGATATGTTTTCAACTCTCTTTTCTCCTGATGGCTTTAAATTATGATTTTCCTTCCTCATCCTCCCAAATAGCAAGGGTTACAGATATGTTCTACCATGCCTGGCCCTTTAGGCATAGTTTGTAGTCAAGATTTTTGTTTTCAACTATTAGTTCATCTGAGAAGGAAGATTTAATTTTAGTAAAAGACAGCTTCTGTGTATATTTTTTATTAATCATTTAACTTTCATTCTAAATAGCTATGCTAATGAAAGGACATGTGGAAAATCAAGGTGAGGAAAAATGAGAATTAGTCTTTCCTCCATGACTTTATGCCTTTTGGTCTTCCTTCCTTTTTGGTGCTACAGATAGGATAACAGTGCCTTGTGTATTGTAAGCAAATACTCTACCATTAAGTCACCTCCCTCTCTCTCCCCCATGGGAGTTCTTCAAAAGCAACTAATATAAAGAACTACCTACAGTTGAGATATTATTCAAAATGTCATATTCATGAGGTATGTGTTGCATTTTCTCCATGACTTGAGGCAAAGAGTCCGGGGTGGGGTGGGGGTAGCAGGGGCAGGGAATGACTGCCTAGCAACCCTTGCTTCAGCTCCAACAAAGGCTCTCACAGCTCCTCAAATGGGAGGAGCTTTGTGATACTGGGAGTTCTCTTGATGTCCAAAACCTGAGGGGGCGAATGAGGAGAAAGCAGGAACATCTGATAACTGGTGAAGAATGTTTTCTTGATAGAGAAATGCATTGTTCAATCAGTTCTTGTAAGCCTGGCTTCTTCTTCTCTCTTGGCTAGTTGGTATGAGGGAAAGGGATTAGAGTTGATTGCAGCAAATCTTAAGGGGTATATGAGATTCAGAAGATGTCATTTTAGCTGTATAGACAGAACACTATAATTTGTGTGTGTGTGTGTGTGTGTGTTTATGTATGTATGTGTATGTGTGTGTGTGAATACTGGATCTTTAACTCAGGGTGTGGGCACTGTTCTTTTTTGTCACTCAAGGCTGATATTCTATCACTTGAGCTAAATTCTACTTCTGACTTAAAAAAATTTTTGTTATTACAAAGGTGATCTATGTACGAAGGGGCTACAATTACATAAGTCAGGTAAAGAGTATATTTCCTTTTCTTTCTTTTTTTGTCTGCTATGGAGCTTGAGCTCTTTTGCTCAAGGTTAGTGCTCTGTCACTTTGAGTCACAGCTCCACTTCTGTTTTTTTTTGGGGGGGGGTTAATTGGAGATAAAAATCTCATGGATTTTTCTGCCCTGGATGGCTTTAAACTGTGATCTTCAGATCTCAGCCTCTTGAGTAGTTAGGATTATAAGCATGAGCCATTGGCACCCAATGACATACTATAATTTAAAAGCATTCCATGCTTTAAATTATTAGCTCTTAAGGAATAGAGAATACTATCTAGCTACCAGACAACTGTCACACTCAAGGCTTCACATATCACTTTAGGAGCTATGTCATCACACAAAATATAAGAATCAACAGGGTGCACTGAGACAAAGAAGTTTGCTTGCATGTCCATGTAGTAAGACACTGTCATTAACAACGGTGTTAATTAGCCAGGAGATGGTGGTTCACACCTGTAATCTCCAAGCTACTCAGGAAGCTGAGCTCTGAGATCACCCTTTGAAGCCAACCTCAGGTAGGAACGTCTATGAGACTCTAATCTCCAAATAACTAACTGAAAACAAGAAATGGCACTCTGACTCAAAGTGGTAGAGCACTAGCCTTGAGTGAAAAAAACTCAGAGACTGCCCAGGCTTTGAGGCTCAATAGATAGGCATACAAATAGACTAATTACTGCATGGATAAAATTAATAATTTGGGGAACTGTATAAATTGATTCCACATAAAGCATTTTTTACTTCCTTAAGGGAATATGATTATATAACCACTTTCAAGCCACAAATGAAAATACATATGAAACTTATTTGGATATGTGTTTAGTATTTGGTTTTCCAAATTTTATAGCATATAGAACCAACTAATAAATAGTCAGAGGCTTGGGGCCTACTAACTTAATAGGGTTTTTTTGTCAGTTACAGACTTGAATTCAAGGCTTGGGCTCTGTTCCTGAGACTCTTTGTACTCAAAAGCTAGCACTCTACCAGTTGAACCACAGCTCCACTTCTGTGTGTTTTGAGTAGCTAATTGGAGATAAGAGTTTCACGGGGACTTTTCTGCTCTGGCCAGGGTGGAACTACAGTCCTCAGATCTCAGCCTCCTGAGTAGTATAGGCTTGAGCCACTGGCACCCAGCTGAGTTCTTCTTTTACATTAGAACTAATAGGTAATTCTGCTTTACATAAAATTTTGAAAGACTCAAACATTTTTTAAAAAATCAGTGGGGAGTACTTCTTTAATGCACCTGCTCTTACAATGATTATTTTGTTCTAGAGTTTAAATGGTTAAAAGTATTTATAACATAAATAATATTTAATATATTAGTTCCTAAAAATAAAAAGACATGAATTCTTTCTATAAAATTAAAACTACCCTATGCTATTTCACATTTCACTAGAAAACCAACAATTCAGAAATAACATTGACTGTTCTTTTTTCATTTCTTTTCATTTCTGTTCTTTTCATTTCTCACAGTGCTGTGGAGAGAACCCAGGGCCTGCATGTGCCAGTGCAGTGCTCTACCTCTGTTCTACCTCCCCAGCCCTGACTGTGTATGTTTTGTTTTGTTGTTATAAAGAAAACACTCTATGCTGTGATCATTGAGGATCAATTTCTAACCAATTAGGGAAACTCCAGGAAGCTTAAGACCCTCCCAATTCTCTGTTTGTTTCCAGTGTCTGTCACATAGACCTCCCTGGTCACTTCATAGTCAGTGTCATTTCTAGATCTTTGTAGAATCTTCACTGCTATGATACTCTCTTAGCAATAAATGCTAACTCTCTAAAAAAAACTAATAGAAATGCTTTATGTCAGAGTCATGCAAAAAATGTTTTTGAGTAATATATACCTGGTTCTGACCCTTGAAGCTTAAAGTTAAAAATCAGCAGAGACAAAGAGACTACAAAGAGGCCAGGATTAATGCAGAGTTGAAGAGAATTTTGTAACTTGGACTTTTGTGTGCTAATGTCGTATTCACCAAAAAACAAAACAAAATAAAACGAGAAAGAAAGAGAAAAACTAGATAATTATAGCATAGATTTCCTAAATCCTACTAGAATGAGGCAACTTGTTTGTGTTAGATTTAAAAAGAATTAGAAAGCATTAGGGCACCTCACTTCAGCATTTGCAGCAGTATTTGTCTATGAGTTTCTTACTTCTAAAATAAAAATTTTAAATAGAATGGAAGAAAGACAGCCTCTTCAGTAAATGGTGCTGGCAAAATTAGTTAACTACTTGTAGAAAACTAAAGCTAGATCCTTATATATCACCCTGCACTAGAATCAACTCCAAATGGATCAAAGACCCTCAGAGTCAAAGCAGACATTCTGAAAACATTACAAGATGGAATAGGAGAAACCCTAGGTCTCCTTGGCACAGGCCGAAATTTTCTTAGTAGAGACTCAGAAACACAACAAATCAAAGAAAGGTTGGACAAATGGGATTGC